>NC_092521.1:74452897-74730397 GCF_037038585.1 Patagioenas fasciata | reverse complement strand
CAAGTTTGTGTCCTAGTAGTCTGTAGTGTTTGTTGCGCGCGTAAAAGTGCTCATTTGCAGCATTGTGGAATTCCCTGGGACGTATGCTTTTCATGAAGCAGAGAGGTATGGAAATGTGATAGATGATAAAGAAAACCTGTCTCCTTGATCTTGTTTTTGCCACCATCAGAAAATTCCATGCCAGCTTCAAACATGACAGCAGAAAGAGAGTTCAGACATTTAAAGGAGAGGAGGCAGCTCATTTGTTGAAACAAACAGGGTAGGCAAAGCAGTAAAATCTTACAAGCTTAGATTTGATCTGAAGAATTCTTAGTTTTATTTAAAACTCTTTTTTTTTTTTCTTTAATTCCTGTTTCATTGTCATTTCAGTGTAAAGTTATGGCTAGAGTGGGAAGCATGGGGTTGTACTGTACCTGTGAAAACTGATGACACTTCAAAAAAGTGTTGGTTCTTTACAGGGATAATTTCAATAAATATGATGTCTTGACTGCTTCACTGTCTCATGATTGCATCTTCTGTTTAAAGCGTGTTCTAATTTACTCTGTGCAAGATATACTCTTTCTGTGTAGCTCAGAATACATAGTCCCTGTTCCAAGTGACTGTACTCAACACAGGCAATGACTTAAATTCCTTCCATTAATTAGATTAGTAGTAGATTAGTAGTTTTCTTAGGATTCAGGGAGAGAAGCACCACAGAAAGATGCTGATCAGGAGCAGGATGACAGGTAGCAGGTGGAAGGTAGAAAATTCATTAGTTACAGCTAATATCACTGTGTTAGAACATCAGTCAGGACTTTAGATAAATCCTTGTAAATCTCACTTCTGTCTGATACCATCAGGACCTCTAATCTCAATCTTGTGTATTTAAATGGCCTCACCAGCAAGTTATTGGCTAATCTAAGATGAAGAATCTAGTTCAGATTTAATTAAGTTTAAGATGATTGCCCCTGGTATGCTCCCATGAAGAACGCTAGGTTCAGACTAGTCAAGCTTCTAAACAAAATTTCCTTTTTTTTTTTTAAACTCTACAACTAAAAAAATAATCGCATGTATCTTTCTAATATATGACAGCTAATGAAACTGATATTTTTAGCAAAAAACTATAGTTGGGGATTGATTGCTCACAGAAATATTAATGATAATTGAGTTTAGTACTAATCCAGTTCTGTGAGTTTAGGAATGTTGATAATCCGAACTTGGGACCTGAACAAACAGTTGTTGGGTTTTGGTTGTGTTTTACCACCTACAAACCCCACAAAGTGTGTAGAATAACTCTGCTACCACTGAAAATCTAGCTCCTAGTACACCTGAACTGTGCATACAGCATATATAGGATATTCATTCTGTTTTGATTTTTTATTTTCTAGTAAACCAGGTTTATATTCCTTCATGACAATGCCAATCAGACATGTTGCAAAACTTTGTCAAAGAGAAGGAGATAATAAGGATGCATTAGCCTCTGTGATGTTTATATTCACTGAATTGTGTTTCTCTCCTTTACAAATTACAGTCTTATTTATGGATGTCTCTTCTTGGTCTTTATGATGTTCTCTACACATCCCACCACTTATGAAATGGTTTGAATTTCTGTCGACTTTTCAAAGTCTTGAAAGTACCCAGAATCTCACAGGATATAGACTCCAGAGTAAAGTATAAAAACAGATGTACCTTGTTGAGGTAGCTAAAGTACAGCTGACTGAAATAATTAGAATGTGGTTCAGTAGGCACTTAGCTCCAATTTTCTCTACAAACAATGCCACATAATCTGGCTACGATACATGCTGATCTTTGTGTCTTAAGCAGTTCAACCTGCAATTCCACAGCAGTCTTTGGAATATTATTTCTAGTTGGAGGAAAGAAGGCGAGAACTGCAAATACAGACACCAAGAGGATTCACAGAACCAAATTTCTTAGAATGAAATCTCTCATCTGAAGTTGAAAGTAATAAACTTCACAGGATTCACAAAATACTTTCTTAATAGTCTCTGTACTTCAGGTTTCTCAGGAGGATGATAAATTCCAAGCAATCTACAAGTTTCAAAGGAGTAATGCAGCATTCTCCTGGTAGTAGATTTTTTGTTTTGTTGCTGTAAGTTCTGAAGAAAGGGATTTATTTCATGCTAGCGACTTCTGCAAATGTTACAAAGGACAGTCCTTTTCCCAAACAACTTAAATCCAGCCTTGACTCATCTGAATACTATACTTCGATTCTTTCGGTTTACCTTATGTGAATAAATGTAAATAATGTAGTGGATCAGTATTTCTGAGGAGAAAGACTGAGCTTGACTGCATCTTAGCATATTGACTTCCACACCTGGTTATGCTACTTAGCTGTAAACAACCTCTCTCTTATGATGGTGAGGCAGAACATCCAAACAAACTTGAAACCATCTTTCTTTCAAGTATTAATGTAATAAAGAGCTTTGAAAATTACTGTTATAAATTAAAATACAATAAAATTTATATGCGTGAATACTTACGCAAGTATGTGTTCAAGAAAATAAAAACAGTGAGAAGAAAGTGTTTTCATGTTTTGGGGTGTTGGTTTCTTTTTATGTGAATAGACCCCAGAGGGAAGCAAAGTCATCTGGCATCACTTAGTGTTTCTCATTCTTCAGTCTGGGGTATTTTTGACACAAAAAGAAGATGACTGAAGGAGGGATGAACTACAGAAAGATTGCTGCAAAGGAGTAAAGATCAGCCTCTTTTTCATATTATTTAGATCAATCAAGATACAGAAGGCTTTGGCCAAACTGGAGGATGCAGACTAGGCGTTGGGCTGGACACATTTCTCTAAATGGTGGATGGTGAAGCACAGGAAAATATTTACTTGGGAGGCTGCAGAGCTCCTGCCACTCAAGGTCTCTAACAGCAGTTTGTGCAAAAGTCTGCCAGAAATGTTGCTGCCCTAAAAATGGACTTTCTAACCAGCTGAGATTCCTTTCTCTGCTTCCCTTTCCTTTATGCTTCCTTGTGCATGGGTAATCCCTGTAGCAGGCTACATTATTACCTTTGCCTTACAGCAGAAACCAACCTGCCAAAACTGGAGTGAAAACCTGGGATGCCACCAATTACAATTGTTCATTTCAGTATTAGGACTGGGGAAAAAAAAAAAAAAAAAAGTATCAACCAATCAACCACTTTAAGTATTTCCTAAACTTCATCTTTTATAAATGTCCTGGTTTTTGTTTCTTGTTTTTTTTTTTTTTTTTTAAAGAAAAAAAAACCACAAACAAAAGCAAGATTAGTTTTCATTTAGCGAATTTTCCTTTCAGCTAAGCTCTTCTAAGTAACTGCACTTTCCTGAATTCTGAACTTGGCTGCAAGTTTTTCAGACACTGTTCACTCTGGAACTGATAACAGTAGCAATGGTATACAGAAGAGGCCCAGTTTTAAACTTATTGCTATGGCAGCCAAGGTTACTGATAAATTTTGCATGTCCCTTAAGTAAGAGAGGCATATTTGCAAGGAGGTGCAGACAGAACAAGGGACTAAAATTGACCAACTAAGGATTCCATCCCATACACATCATACACCCTATAAAAATGGGAGATCACAAGGGTTTCACTCTGTTCAACCATGGGTGGCATCTGAAGAGGACCCTGCCAATTCTGCCTGTGATTCTAGGCCTAACATCTAGGCCCTGTATCCCTGAATGCACTTCTGGTTTACGGTTGAGTCCAGCCCTGGACTTTCAGGTGCCTGCCCTGAAGCCACTGGCGCAATGCCAGCTCCACAAGGGAAATTCAAGATCGGTTTTGCATATTTTATATTATTTTCTCTATTTATTAGTAGTAAAACATTTTTTAACTTTCCAATTTGTAAGTCTGTCTCCTTTTTCCTCCTATTACCTTTCTTAGTGGGGACGGCAGGGACTAACAGAGAGAATCTGCCATGGTTATTGTTGCCCCGCAATAAACAGTGACAATAAAAAAGTCATTGACTGAAAATTTGGGGAGTATTCATTGGTTTTCCTCTCAAAAAAAAAAAAAAAATGGCTACATCCATTCCCCCAGTAGGATAGAGAATAAAATGACCACAAGGTTTAAGTGGTATTAAAGGATTTGACATGAAGGAGGGACAGAATTTTTGCAATGTGCACTAGGTTTGTGAGACTTAAAAGAAGATGGATGGTATGGGGATGAGGGACAAACAAGCAAACAAACACAAGCCCAGAGTTTCCTCAAAGAGGGAAGGATTGTCCCCCCAACAGAGAGGTCTGGAAGTACTAGTTTGTTGGAAACAAGAGAAGATGTGACATGACATTAGGTTTTGCTTTTGCTGCTTTTTTTCAAGAGTTCTCCCAGGCTTCATTCCTCCTGTATCTTCTCTGCCTGTGTCAGTCTGGACTTCAGATTTTCCTGAGCAGTAATTACTCAGTTAGATGTACAAACTCCTCCTCCGTCAAGGGTTTTCAACAAAGTTCAGGGCATAATAGCCTGGATAAGGTAAATGGGAAAATCTTGCAATAGAGCAAGTGCCTACAAATAAGATTCATACAGGTAAAACATATATACTTTCTGTCATAAGCAGCACAACTCCACAATGTTCACATATCAAGAGAAGAAAGGGCCAAAACAGATGAGGCTCATTGATGGAAGTGATGTGGGAGAGGGGTTCTGAGATGAACACTGTGACGGGTAGTATCATATTTGATTTATGATTACAGTAAAAAGGCATAGGAAAAAAAAAAGAGGAGAGTAGAAGTCTAGGCAAAAAGCATGAAGGTCAAAGGATAAAGAACATGCAAAAATTCAAGTTCATATACTCATTTTTGCCTCTGTATACTTACATATCTAAGCTGATCATGCTCTGAGTGGTGGAGTTGGATCACAATCTCCACAGATCCCTTCCAACCAAAATAATTTCATTATTATAATGAAATAACTGCAGAAAGTGTCATCTATGTGTTAAGAACACATTTATTCTCTCTTATCATAGTTACTAGATAGTTATCAGCAAGTTTATAATGTTTACTTAACAACTCTTATTTTTCTTTTCATCTTTAGGTAGCATGTTGACATGTGCTTTCCATTCTCTGAAGCCTGCCACATATGTTAATGTCCAGAGAAGAACAAGATTAATCAGAACCTAACCTGACCTTGTCCTGTGAATAGAACTGATCCCATCTTACAGCACCAGAACACAACAAGTAAGTGCATACAGTATTTGCATGTCACTGATGTGTGCCACTTATTCTTGCACAGTTGTACAAGGTTCATACTGAGGGGAGTTATTTTTGTTTCACCATCCCCCTGAATTTGACCCATGTGGAAAATCCTAATTTCTGGAAGTATGTTAAAATCCTTACCTAAATCCTTATAAATTTAAATTATCACCTGTGGCCATTATGGCAGACATTGAAAATTAATGGAATTGGCCATGTTCTTATTTCTTTTGTATGAACAGAATACAAAAAATCTTTTAAAAAGGCTGTAGGTCTTGTCAAGGGCACTCTGTGCTTGAAAAAGGTTTTCTTTGTCTGGTGTGAATGACGCTGGTGGTTTGGAAGGATTGAAATCACATGGGTCACAACAAGTTCTGTACTAGGGGCTCAACTGTTATCCTGAGTGGCATAGTATAAAGTTGCAGTCGCAATAAAATGCTAATACAAAGCTCCCATTTAAAGAAAGTGGCATTTGGTCACTTGGAAAGTAGTTGGCCTTGCAATGAATTTATTTTTCTGAAGTAAGAGAATTTTTATCACTTTCTGATTCATCTTGGAAAGTGGGGTTAATGTTTCATGAAGGAGATAATGAAAACCATCTAGGGAGTCATGAAACTTCTAGAAGTTGGATTTAAAAAAAATTTCAATCTCTGCTTGCCTCTTATACATGTGAATCACCTTTTTACCACCTCCTTTGGAGAAATAACAGATTTAATATGTGCTCGATCTAAGCAACTGGGGTATGCGTAACACAGAAAAGTGTGGAGGGAGATTTCTTTGAAATAAAACTGCTCTGTAGAACAGAAAATATTTGAACATAAATTTCAAAGGCAGTTTTCAGCAGTTAATGGTTTTGGACTTTTCAGGCACAGCCTACTAGTAATCAGTATTGTTAACTGACACTGTGATGTCAGTATATGGAACTGAAAATAGGTACATCTAAAGTTCAGATGCTGCTTTAGTTAAGGTATGCTAAGATTTTCCTTTATATTCTTCTGTTCTTTAAGTTACATACATATTGTTTTAAATATTGGTAGAGTGTGAGAAACAGAAAAGTTTGTTCCCAAATAATAATTAATTTTTTAGATAAAAAGCAAAATTTCACAAGCCAATCCAATTTGCTCATACAGAAACATGGAAAATCTACCAAATTCTCTCAAAACTAATAAATCTTGAGTTTAAACTCTACTTTTCAGCCTAATAAACAATAGTGTTTCAAACTTCAGCTATACTTTTCAGGTTAAACATCTACCTTTTGCAAACAACCTATAAATTCTTGATTTAATAAGAAAGATATTTAGCATTCCTGATGTTTCAGTTGCTAAAGCAAGCATTTGGATTTAAATGATTGACATACACCTAATGTGAAATCCTGGGAAACTGAACAGATGTATGCAGTGTTCCAGGTCCTTGCGAGGATCTACCTTTATTGCTATGATCAATCTATGATACTTCTACAGCAATCTTTTTTAACATTAAAATATTTGTAAAAAGCTAATGACTAGGGATTAATTAGTCAATATTTTCCAGTGCTTTCTCTTTTGAACCAATGGTAGCCACTGGGCTAATTTATTTTCAGAAAGATATTAACTAATAAAAATATTGATGAGAAAAGTAATTTTGCTGCTTTTGTTTTCTGACTGCTTTGTTTTTGTCTGTTTTTCTACCACTGTATATAAGGTAAAAAGAGTTTGCATGCTACAAAAGTTGAAGTCTGAACTCTTTTCCCTGAAATACAAGTTAGGAAGGTGCAGGAGATAACACTTTGCACATGGGAAAAATTCTGCTGTCTTAAGTTCTCATGCAGAAGTGATTCAGACACAAACGCTCATATTCACTAATTGTTGCTAATACAACTGTGTTCTATTGAGGAGCCTTTTTAAATTTATTTTTTCCAATAGATAATAGTAAATTTAAATAGTAGATGTAGGTTGAGGTCCAGGTTTCCTCCAGACTTTTGCATCTACCATGGAGTCAGTGAGATTATGGGTACAACACAGGTAGTTCACAGCTCATGGTGTGGTGGCAAAGCTGTGGGTTAAGGAAGAGGGTGAGCCTCTGTTAGCTTCTCTGGGGAAGCTGTGTGTGCAGTGACAGTGCGTGTGTTGGTTGTGTTCCTCGGAGTAAGAGACGGAATGGGTCAGGTGAACTCCCATGCTGAGTGTGCCCAGGAGAGGAAAGCCTGCAAGGCCCACATTGTGGTAACAGTGAGAGAGGCAACCTCAGCACCGAGGAAACTTCATGAGAAGTGGAGGGCATGGCAGACATTTCTCTCATCCAGCTGTTGAGAAAAAGGAGATATCTTGCTCCAGTGTGCAAGAGAGATTATTATAAATTTTATTTCTTTACATTGTCTTTAGTCTTGCTGACTTTTTTTTTTTTCCCACCAGTATAATTTTTCCCTTACTCCATGCTCTAAGACAACTTACTTTTGAGCTTAAAACGCTTTTCTTTGGAGGACATACAATGAGAAAATCTTAGGCAGATCCATCACAGGGTTACAGCCAGCTCAGAGGCTTATCATACCTATATAACACAATACAGAGTTGTTTCTGATCAGACATGAGCAGGTTGGTGACTTTCAGACTTCAGGTGAGCATATCTGACTTTTGTATAAATTTCTATTCCTACCTAACAAAATTGCATATATTTTGTTGGAGTATACCAAGATGCTTCCAGCTTGGTGAATATAATGTGAACCCGGATATTTATGCAGAGGATGTACAGAGATAGTGCCTATTTTCAGGACGTTGAAAAGTTTTTTTCTCTTAAATCTGCCAAAGTCTTGTGGGTGAAATTACACTATTTTCTATCATAATGTCTGAAGTTATGAATCATATGAAGCTACTGCATTGAACATTGGAGTAAAGTTTATTTGGCAGTCAGTTGCAAGGGAAAACAATAATCTAAATACTGTACTGTTGAAACAAAGAATACTTGCATTGTGTTCATTTGTATAGCCATTTTTCCCCCCTTCAATCAGTGATAACACTTTGAGGTAGTTCTACTTGAGCAAAATGTTACACTCTTCGGGTCTTGTTATCTAGAATTAACTTTAAATCAAAACAAGCCACCTGCAGCATGACTACTCTTGAAAGTTCTCTGTGTATTCATGTGGTACAGAATAAAACAGTCTCTCAATTCAGCCTCGTTATTCCTTGCTAAGCCACCTGCCTTTATAACTGCACCTGCAAAACACTGTATTTCAAATTAACATTCAGAATTTTCAGCAGAGATTCCACAAAGCATTGCTTGGATGTTATCTGTGTCTGGATATAAATTATTTTTCTTGCTGTACAGGTAATCTTTCATGGAAAGCATGGAAATTGCAGAATTTAATAATTTTTAAGCCTAATTCCTATAACTCTAACCTGTTTACTGTAACATCTGTGTTACTGCTTTATGGTGCCATTTACAGAGATCCAACAGGTAGTGTAGAGGAAATATCAGTCTTTGCAATGATTTGTCTAAACATGCTCCTACAAAGGTATCTCAAGTCATGGAGTGAACTGTGAAGAAGGTTGTTCCTGGACACTAGGATGGGTGCAGCTTAATCTAAGAAGATGTTCTTTCTTGGGTATCCTGGAGTGGCACCATTTATAAACTGCTGTTTCGGGACTCTGCCAAGAAACACTGAACAGGGGAGGCTAAAAGTGCTGCAGGCCTGTCAGGCTGAGTGCTTGACAGCATTGCTCTGGACATAAAGCCACTTTCCTACTCATTTCCTCAGACATTTGTCAGGATACCTACCCTGAGTAAGCAAACATGCACCAACAACTCTGTCCAGAAGATTGTTACCAATAATAACTGTTAATTGAATTGCAGAATAAATTACGTTGGAGAAGGCCTCTGGAAATTATTTAGCTAGGTCAGCTAGAGCAGATTGCCATTGACTGCCTGGTTTCCCCAGGTTTTTGTGAAAACCAGTTAGATTTCTGAATATCCCCAAAAATGGGAATTCCACAGCCTCTCTGGGCAACCTACACTTTTTCTAGGCTAACTGTACATAAATGTATTTATACTTTCATCAGCCAGACTTCTAAATGGTAACTATTCCTGAAAAGGAAGATTACCTTTCCACAGAGTTGATATCAGTATGATGACTATATTTTATATACGTATTAATATATACTTGTGTGTTCTGTAGGATATATTATTTAGGAAATAGCCTTGAAGATATACAAATGTGCCTAATTCTACTTCAAGAGAACTTATGCTGAAATAAGGATTGCAGCTTATTTCATGAGTGTTATTTTCAAAGCTCAGACTAAGGTGTCAATATTATTTCAAATACTCAAGAAGCCTCCAACATATAGGAGGTTGTGTCTGTGGGAGTCTAATTCAAGAAAATCAAGGAGAATAAATGTGTAGACTGAACACAAATAGAGCCTAAGTCTTCAAAAGAAACAACTATCATCTCAAATTTTGAAACTAAAACAGGCCCTAAATACTTCAAAGAAGAACCCTAAAAGTTTTTGTGTCTGAAAGCCAGTGTTTTAGACAACATGAAGTACCTTTTTGGAAGAAATATCACTTGTCCTAGAGCATACATAATAAAAGGGAAAGTTCTGATTCTAACGAAGAGGTACAGAGGGGCACAACTAGGCAGTCTGACAGTGATGCTAACAGGGCAGACAGTGCTTTTCACAAACACCAACCCCGACCATTACAGCTGATTTTGCACTTGACAGCAGAAGGACAGCATGTGATGAGTAAAGTTGCTTCTGGCTTTTTGAAGCCTGTGTTGGGAAGCAGGGACATCACAAAAGAACTAGAACTGTTTCACATTATGCATACATGAATTCAAATAATGCAAGTAGAGCAATTACAAGACATAATCCAGCCAACTGAAAAGCTGTATCTTAACTATGCAGTTCTAGCCGAGGTATTCCAGTCAACAAGCGTTTAGCTACAGGCAACTGTGCCTCAAAACAGAACATTTTCCAAAATTAGTTTTGAAAAATAGGCCTTTGGGAGGAACTTTTTTAGATACTTCGTGATTTAAATAAGGCAGCTTGTAAAGGAACATCTATTGCCCCAGGATTTGCCCATACTCACAAAAGACAGAGCTGCCCTATTTAGGAAACTGGAGCCTTTGGCATATTATATGAGTTATACATAATTTAAACTTTTAACAGTGTATTTTAAATCATCCACATAAAAAAGTATGTACAGTCACTGCAGAGCAATAAAATTACTTCTGTAGTCATCTTAGACTTTACTTTTATCTTGTTTTCTGTAGACACTGATCTCTATTTAAAGTCTTTACAAACCACCCCATTTGAAATTCATGGTAAGATCATTTTCACAGAATCATTAAACCTTCCCTAGTAATTTTGGGTTTGAGATAAGATGGAGCGGTCTTCACCTCATTTCTTATACATTTACTAGAGAAGTCTGAGAAAAGGAGTGTGGAAAACAGACATAAGCTAGGAGAGAAAAAGAAACTTCCATGAAATGTTGACTTTGGTAAATGTTTCTGCCTAGTTAAATGCTGAGTACAGACCATCCTCTGCTTGTCCACTCTCTGCAGATCATAATCTGGTTTATATGTTCTAATACTGACAGTTTGGTGGGATTTTTTTCTTAAAGTGTTTTTTTTACATTCTACAGGATGTGCTTGTATTAACATTTTAGTTCAGATCAGGAGCTTACTTTTGAAGCCAATTTACCATTTCCTCCTGCTTGTTGTACTTTGTTGTTGCACATGTATTCCTTTAAGAAATTACTAAACCAGAAGATGTACGCTTATTGCACTCCAACAATTAAGACTAGTCTAGTTCAACACCACACCAGAGCTACTCTAAAATAAACTCCTTTGACATGCATATGAAGTGTATGTCTGCAACAGCTGCTTTGTTCTTCAGAACTTATCGAGTTGTACCACAACTTAGGAATTAGGAAAAATTTCTCCATGGAAAGTGTTATCAGGCATTGGAACAGGCTGGGCAGGGAAGTGGTGCAGTCACCATCCCTGGAGGTGTTTAAAAGACACAGAAATTAGGTTCTTAGGGACATGGTGCAGTGACAGTGTGATGTTAATGGTTGGACTTGATGATCTTGAGGGTCTTTTCCAACCAAAATGATTCTATGATTCTATGATGATTCTGCAATGTACAGACAATACAGCTAATATGGATAAATAATCCCTTCCTGTCGAATATTTCTACCTCTGGGCACTTAACATTTATATCAGAATGAAATCTTTACTAGTTCTAGAAGAGATTTCCTTCATAGGGAGAAAAAGAAATTCTCCATGAAAGAAGGATTGCAGGCAAAGAGAACACGATTTTATTGTTAAAGAAGATTTAAACACAAAATAAAAGAACATCAATCATCTGCACTAGGCATAAAGGCGGGAGCTGAATGTACTCCGAAGATGTAAGTAACAGTACTGTGTAATAGCACTGTGTTTGCTTCTCAAAATTTAAGTATTCTTTCAAAGGAAAGAAATTTACGAACAAGAAATTTGAGACAGCCAGTCACTTGTTGATGGATTCCATGTATTTCTCTTTTTTTTTTTTTGCATGCATCACCACTCTCTGATTTCATCAGGTATACAAACTCTGTATATATTTCCATGTTTCTGCCCTGCATTATCAGTGGATGGCAAAACATGAGGATCCCTACATAACAGTCAACCCACCAGCAAAAACTTTTGGATTTATTACATGAAATAGTGTTTTACCTTAAAAGAGAAAGTTGATTAGGCATAGATTTGCAGGTCAGTCTTTGCCTTAGTCATGACAGAATCACTTATGCACCTGGTATGATCTCATCTGAACTAATATAACTTTATATGTTGTTTTCTCTTCCAGATCAAATATGAGAATTCATTAGTTAATGTTTTTCAGCAACTTGAAAAAACACATGGAACTTATTTGCTATCTTGCATTATTAGAAATTCCAACTATTGAAGACTATTTGTGTGATTGAGTGTGCTTCGTCAGTCTCTAATGAACTTGAAGAACCCCTCATTATTACCCTGTCATACTGCCAAATCTACTTGTAATATTGGATCTTAATCATATCTAGACATATGAAAAGATCTTTCCTAAAGCTGTAAAGGAGTGGTAATTAATCTATGAATCTTCCTCAAAGATCCTGCAACAGGTTCACTGTCATTGCTCTCTGATATACACTGCATTGACTAAACTTGTATGGCTGCTCCAGCTGGCAGCACGCAGGGCATCAGTAGCTGTTCCTCTCATTTGATGCTCTGGTCTGGATGTTTACTGAAGGACTAATGACCAGCTTTAGAGCATTCTTCATTACTGAAGGGAAACCTCCCCACCTCTCCCCAGCAGACCATGATAAAACATGGTCAGAAGGAAATTGGAGTACCTGACACAATGAAGTCAAGAATTTTGGATACAGAACAAAACTATGAAGCACTGGCTGGCTTTTGGGGTAAAAGTTGACCCAGATATATTACAATTAAATAAAAGACTGAAATTAATCATATAGCACTAGCTATAAACTATAACGGGCATGTAAGAGATGTTTATACTTTTAGTTAGCACTAGAGGTAGTAAAACATTAAAAGGCAGGATTTTGGCAGAGTTTTTCACCTGGATATGGTCCATTTCAGTACTGTTAGATTATGAGATAAAGCTCATCTGCACACTCACAGAGGAGCAGACTGGCAATGGCAGAAGGGGAAGCCCAAATAATCCCCTGCTGGGCTACTCTCAGGCACATCACAGGCGTCATCAGCCCAGCAAAGGCACATCTGCAGAAGCACAAAAGAGCACAGGGATCCACAATGGCAAGAAGAATCCAAATAATGTTCTTCAAGTGTAAATTAAGGATAATTTTTGGTGGACGTTAAATAAGCATGTAAATATTTTCAGGATAGGCGTCCAAGTCACTTCTGAACTCCTCTCTATGATTCACTGCTTCCAGGAGTCTGTAATAAAATGATCTTAAGATGTCTGTACTGTTTGTAATTGAACAATGAAATGGAGGCCTGGAGTGTGGTGTTTTATCAACACTGCAAGATATAGCTCTCTCTTCAAACTAAAAATTATTAAGAAATTTTTAGTCCTGTAAAAAGTGCAAACAGGCAAAAACAGGCCCTGAAGATTTTACTTTGACTGAAGTATATAGTATCTGGATATGCTGATATACAATAGATACCTCGTAATAGTGACCTTATGTTTAACATGGAAAGATAAAATGTCTTAGCAGGTGGAAATGGTATACTAACACTGTCAAAATCAGGATGTTGAGAAGAATCAATCAGGTTACGCTGTAATAAAAATGTAACTACAATAGAGTTCATTTAAGTCAAATGGGTAATATGGTTGGTGTAAAATATTATGGTAATTGAATACATGCACAATTATATATTGCCAAATACAGTTAATAAAATGCATGGAAAAATTAATGAGTAAATGAGGAAGGTGTATTTAAGGATAATTCTCTCAAACTACTTCTCTCAGTCTAGTGTTCCCTAGGTCTGCTCATTGTTTTCTCCCAAACCAAAGCAGTAGACAGTGTGGGAAAGTGGAAATGGATAAAATACACCGGTTATTTTGGTACAGTGTTCTGTGCTTTTCTCCTGCACTCCTACTAGCAGAATGCTAAACCATGCTTTGGCTTGACAGTGTTCTCCTAGTTATCTCTAATGAAACTCATGTGGTCCATGGAGCTAGACAGAAAGGGGTAATAATATGACTATAAAAAAATAAATATGTAAAATAAGAGGGAAAATATTACCACAGAGATGGAAGAGATTCTCTCAGTAGTCCTCAAATAGACCACATTATCCATGGTTTTACCTCTTTTCCATGTATAGTTTCAAATTCTTTGTATGCGTTGTGTGTTTTCCTAACAGAAATTACGTGATGTGAGAGAGTATAGTTGATTCATCTGCCAACTTGGTTTTTTATAGAAGAAGGATTTATTATTAACTTGGAGCTAAAGGAACAAATAAAGAGAGAAGGAATAAGTGGTAGGTTTGAAAGTTGAAAATGCAAGAAAAGGGGATCAGAACTGAAGGATTAAGGTTTTCCTTATAGTTGCTTTTGATTATGTCTTATAGAACAAAGCATTTCAGGATTCATATTGTACCAGCTCTCAACATCACAATGTACAGTCAGATCAGAATTACTCTATGGTTTGATTAAGGAAATCTTCCTTACAACCCCTCAAATGCTTGAGTCAAAACATGGAAAATGGGAAGGTATTCTGCCAGATCTTAGAAACATTTTTCCCACTCTCAGTTGCTATGGAAAGCTACAAATTAAGAGGCTGGCACCCAAATATTGAAGGGCTTATTCCCACAGAACACATTTGGGTTTCACTAGGCAGAGAGCACTCCTGAGCTGCAGACCTGTGGACCAAGAGAAGGGAAGGAAGGTCCCAGTTCGCTATCTCTTGTCATAGTTCTGCTTCTCTGCTTCTCAACCACTGTTTGCAGCAGCTTTCTTTTGTGTAAAGTGTACTGTGAAAGAAAAGCAAACAAAAAAAGAGATAGAGTAAAACTTTTATTTCTAATCTCTCAGGGACTACTAACATTCAACTTTTAGGCAACTTAAGACAACACTACTGTTCCAACAGAAAATGACTGCCAGGGTACTATGAGGTGTGAGCACTTTAAAAGAACACTTACTCTTCAAACTTACTCCTGGGGTAATATATTAATTTTACAAAGAAATCTGAAGAATCATTACTGGACAAACAACGAAGCTAAGAGAATAGCCTGCACATGATTTTAATGAAGCGTGTAAGAAACCATAAAATTACTACCTAAGTATAGTCAGTGAAAGATCAGAACAGAAAATTTTCTGTCAATGGATACTGTAATTTTTCGCCATCTTTTTTTTGCAGTGTTTCTTTCCTATTCTTATGAAAATATGGAAGAATGTTAACTAGACTTAACCAAGGGAACAGGCTGAAGTAGCTACAGTTGAAGCTCTTTTCCCATGCAGGATAGTAAATTACAGTATCTCTGGCTAAAAATCAATGACATTATACTGTGTAAGACATATACCCATACCACCATTCATTCACGAACATCTATAAATACTTAAATTGGATTACTTGTGTCTATCTTACAATAATTTTGGTCACCTGAGGACTGCAGAAAAATCTCATTAACTTCCAAGGGGTTGTCATGAATCTTGTATATTATAAGACATTCTCATGGTTCTGTCATCTCCTGTGTCATTTTCTGCTCTAGTGGTTATTCCTAGGAGCATGCCCTCCAGAAACGGCACAGTGTGAACATGATTGTTTTTATTGTTTATTCTGTAACCTTTACATTTCTAAATATGTGCATTGGTATTGCTTACATATGTCCTTATATCCTTAGGAACATTTCATGTTGAAGGGTTATTAAATATGAATTACTTTATTATGTGGCAGGAATCTGTCTTGTGGCTGATATGTCTATAATGTTAGAATCAGCCCTTGCTTTAGGACAATATTGGGAAAATAGTAATTAAAAAGGATGTGTGTTATTACAATGCCCTCAAAAACCCAACCAGACTCCATTGTGGTAACTCAATTTGGCCCATTGCTTATGTCATGCACAGATATACAAATCCATATTTCATTCCATAGAGGGTATTATCACACTTTACTGCATTAAGCTGTGATTTGCTAACTTAGTTTGGACTCATGCTATGAATTTTAGAAGATATTTAATGGATGTGCATTATTAAAATAATAATAAAAGTCTATCTTCCTGTTTAAAAGTGCTTAATTGCACTACTATTTTAGAGGAGGGGAATTTTTCAATAACTGTTTTCCCAGTTCATGGATTACATCCATGTACTGTAGGCAAAGTCACTGCATTTTTTTAACTGTGTATAAATGAAAGCTCCAAACTTCCTTTTTACCTGTGTTTTCTCTAAATACTTTAATCTGCAAAGATCCTCTCAGATCCGCAAAAGCTCGTGAACCTGTCACATCAAACGATTTTTTTTTTTTTAATAACATGAATCCTCCTGACACATGCGTTGCAAAAATGAATGCAGGAAGGGCTATTCTGTTTTCATGCAACAATTTCCATTCCTGCCTCCCAGGGTGATAAGGTACTTTGACAGAAAACTTTTTTTTTTTTTCTCTACCAAATGCCTTTATATTACTGAAGCTGATATGTTTGTACTTTGGGACACCAAAAGACTTGTTAATCCTATTGATGCTTTATTTCTTGTGATTTGAAAGACTTTTAAATGCCTCCTGTAAAATATAGTATTATCTTGTTTATTTGATTTAAATCTGTGTAAGTAAAATAGATGTTAATTATGTGATTTAATAATGGACAAGCACTAAATCATTTGGTTCAATTTGCGTAAGCCCCTAAAAGCTTTTGGACAGTTGTTCAAGGTTGAATTCTATTGTTATAAAATGGGAGGCTCGTACAAGACAATATGCTGGCACAGGCTTA
The DNA here is from genome assembly GCF_037038585.1 of Patagioenas fasciata. NCBI lineage: Eukaryota > Metazoa > Chordata > Aves > Columbiformes > Columbidae > Patagioenas > Patagioenas fasciata. The sequence continues at coordinate 74,713,832 of NC_092521.1, read as the reverse complement.
AAGCCATTGCTCTTTAAGCAAAACTGATTCCAGCAAGGAGCCTCTAATGAGCTTTCTATTGCTGAAATAAGACCCCGTAACATTCTATTTTTTCCTTGAGTGTTACAGGGTTACCACTTTCATGGGAATTGGGGCCTAAATTCACAGCATAAATTTGGAAAGACAAAACTGTTAGAGGAACATAATCCTGAAGACATTTACTATATCAAAATTTGCTAAATATTTTCTCAAATGCCTGAAGTTATAGGTAGAAATTTCCTGCTGTGGTCACTGAACTACATAAAAGCTGTTAGCTCAGATCTTTTTTCTTTAATCTTAGTAGAATCTGATTTTGACTGTTATTTTTGAAACGTGTGTGTAATATCATAGAATCATAGAATACCAGGTAGGAAGGGACCATCTAGTCCAACCTTTCTTGGCAAAAGCAGTCTAGACACGATGGCCCAGCACCCCATCCCGCTGAATCTTAAAGGTGTCCAGTGTTGGGGAAATTTGCAAAAGAATGGGGAAATTAGAGGGGAAAGGTGTATTTTTTTTTTTTAAAGTATGACAGCAATGAAAAAAAAAATCATGTTTTCAGTTAAGGAGGCTACAAGAAGTTTTCTGTGTAATCAGCTTCTGTTCATTTGTCTTTGTTCTTTGCTGTGTCCATAGTTTCCTTGTGGGATATGGGCATGTTTCTTTGAACACTTCTTGAATCTTTTTCCAAATCTCTCTGCTCTTGCCTTTATACTGGTGATATATTAATTCCTATGCCATTTCTCAGTTTCAGACCTCCAAGTGCTGAGCAGGGGTTATGTAGTTTCTATTTTAACAGAGACATCCTCAAAAACTTCCTTTACCACTTAAGTAAAAATGTGGAGTATATTGAGTGTGCTTGAGGGAAGGAGGAAAAAAATAAACAAAAAAAGTGAACTACAGTGAAGGACTGGGAGTTTCTGTCAAACCAGAAACCATTCTTTGTTATTCTAGCCCATACAGCCCAAACATGTTAAGACTTGCTTCAGCTGTTGCCATGCATGTGGTACATGGAGCCACTGACAGCCCAGCTTACCACGTTACCCAAGAATTCCCTGCATGCAAGAGCAATTCCTATGACAACAGAAGTAACATAAAGTTACTGGTTTGACATTTATCTACAGGATAAAGGCTCCTTTATCCTGCACCAGCAGCTCTACTATGGAGCTGATGGACTTTTTTAAAGGTACGACATTTTCTGATAGAAAATAAACTGGAAAATTCCCATGAAACTTTGCTCAGGGTCAAGTTGTCTTTAGCAGAGAAATTTAACAAGGGTCCTGAAAAAAAACAGAGAAAAAACCTTAAGCAGGGAATAATGTTGATCATTCATTCACATAAATGATGGGATGTATGTGGTACCTTTTTGACATACCATTAGGACAATAAAGCAGTTCCTTGATTGATAAATGGTAATGTAATATCAACTGGAAGATCAGGCAGGTTTTCCTTACTGTAAAGACTTCAGCTACTCATGCAGTTTCTGCATGTTTTATTTAATGAGTTTGCTGAGTTTGGAAAGTGAGATTCTCCTCACTTGTTCATTTGGAAGTGACCATGTCCAGTTACTAAACTCAGTGAAAATTTTATATGTTTGCCTAAGTACCCTAAGTGTAAATAATTTATATTATTTCATCTTTATTTTAGTGAACTTCCGGTTAGACTTGCTACTTCAAGGAGTTTAGGCTTCAAAACAAGTTCAGATCAGGAGCTGCTGTGTTTAATTGCTCTTTAATGTCCTCTGCTGTCCAGGTTTAGAAATAGGTGAATTAGAAGAGTTATTAGTGAGTGAGCCAGCACAGGGATGTGTGGTATATATGTGTTTTATTCATCCTCTATCTACTGTGAAGTGGAGGCGACATTTAGTGAACCAGCAGCAGCAATATCATAGTAATGGAGGGAAAACTTACTTTGAATTAATCTGACCAACCTGCCTGGTTTGGCTGAGTCAGTTCCAAATGTAGATGCAAGGCTTATGCAAAACCAAACCAACGTACTGATATTCAAAGTTTCAATTCTTCCTATAACACAATTTCTCTCTCACTTTCCACGAGCAACAGAAGCTGTAAAAAGGATTTTAGCAATTCTCAGAAGCATTAGCTTTTGTATAGATTTTTTTGGTAATACACTGATCCAGTTTATTCATATGTAATATCCATGAGAACCGAAAAGTGCACTGAAGTCAAAGGGCCACCCATACAATTTAGCATTGCCACCTGGACTGCAGTTCTTTCCTTTCTGGCTTGCTACTCATAACATCTTATTTTACTTCATTCAAAGTGTGTTGCTCTTGTCTGGCCTTTACTTGGTCTCCAAGCTCTTTCCTTCAGTTTGGAAATGCAGGAAGGATTAGAAGAACTCTGATAAAGTTTCCAACATCTAGACTTTAAGTGTCCTGTAATGATTTCAGATGCTCTATTTCAGGGATGAGAGAAAAACAGATTTCAGTTCTAGGTCTTTAAAACACACAAATATAATGTGTGCGCATTCACAGAACCCTGAAGGTTAACATGGGACTGAAATAATTTTTTTGCAAGTCTAGCAATGGCCTGCATTTTTTTAGCTCAGCTAAGGGGCTATTAATGAACAGATTCATCAGGCACTACAAAGATATTTTCTTTTTACTGAAGCACCCCACTGAAATTGTTTATAATCCAATTCTTTTGCTTGTAAAAGTAATATTGTTCTCTACAGTATTGTTTAAAAGAAAAATTTACATTAAAATGTCAGCCTTGACTTCCTTTTTTTCTTTTTTTTTTTGGGGGGGGGCCTGAAGGACCCAAAACAACATTTGCTTTAATAAATATTTTTCAGTTAGTATTTAAAAGTTGATGTATATGGGAACTGAACTTTTTTAAAAATTATTTTTTAAAAGATACACAAAGGTTAAACCAAACTTTGTTATCATGCACTCTCTGTCCTTGATTGACTCTATTGATTTATTTCGTTGTTAACATGCACCCTCTGTTCTTGATTGAGTCTGTCTTGCAGTCCTTGCTCACACTGATGTCATTTGTTCACCTAAGGAACAGTAATACACTAAGGATTTCTTGTATGTTTGCTACTGGGAGAAACATCTCATCTGAGGAAGGACTTCTCAATCCTTCCCTCACTGAGAATTGAATTTTTCAAGTTTAATAATTTTGATCAGATTAGTGGTTAAGATATTCAGATCAATGGTTTAAAAAGGAGTCAGATTTACAGAAAGGGCTGAAAATGTGAACCACATTTTTTTTGGCTGGCAGTCTCTGTCAGATATATAGAATAACAAAGGAGAAAGAAATGTCCTAGTGAGCGGGGTGTGCTTTTTTTTGTTTGTATGTGTTTATTCAGAATAATCAACTCAAATTGCACAGATTACAAACTAATGGTGCTAGAAGTGTGTTTAATTCTGTCATTGTTTTCCAACTCAGTGGTGTGTGAAACAGCACTGGACTGTTAGGAGACAGTCGAATCATCTGCAGAACTGTTAGGTTTATTTTGTTATAATGAGTTTCCAAAGCTTCTGATTTCTATTAAATCTGTTTTCAAAAATCTATTAAAGATAGTATAGACCTGCAAATTTTGAAAGAAAGGGATTTTGGAGGGTTTGGATATGACAGCATCCTTTTGCATCCTCCAGTATATTAAAACCACACATTTTGCTCGCTCTTTTTAACCCTTCCCTCACCCCAGTTTGAAAGGCACTGTTTCCACATCATGGATAATTTCTCACATGTTTAGTCATATATATTTTCAGTTCATCCAAGTTGCTTTATGAGCTTAATAAATGCATTGTTCATTTTCTGTTCTCTGCAAAAGGAACTAGCCATGATGTCTGTAAGCTTAAATCCCTCAAAAGGAGCTTCTTTCATGTTCTCAGTTAATTAAGAGATCTAGTAGACTTGACAAGTTTCACTCATTTGGCAGGAAAAGCTTTCATTTTGCATGAATTTGAAGTTGTTTCTTAAACATCTTCTTACTTTTCAGTGTCCCTGAGACATTTTTCCACACTCTTATTTCTTTGGAATCTTTCATTCAAACTGTCATTTCTTGACAGCCCTGGATCCTTTACTCTGTCTCATCCACAAGCACAGCTGTGTCCTTGATGAGAAGGAAGCCTATTTTTATTTGCATTACTTACAAAATAAAAGAAGACTGATCATCTGATGTTAAGATATATATAATTTGTTGAACTTATCATATAATAATAAAGATCTTTAGCAGCAGAGACTCTTAAATTTAGTTACCTTACTATAAATGAGGAGGAATTTCATTGAAACAAGTGTCATTTCTGATACAACTCTGCTGCAACATTGCCTTTTTGTCTGAATAAAGCACAATGTAAAAGTGAAGCAAGGGGACGTTTTTAAACACATTTGGATGCATTTTCTATTCCGTCAATGCAGTCTGCCTGTTGTTCTCTAGCATTTTTTTGGAGGAGGAGAAATCCTAGTCCTGTATGAACCATGACAAAATTTGTATTGGTAAAGTATTTCTAGAACTGGACCAGAAACTGTTTACTTAGACTAGCTGCAATTATCTATTCATGAACCATACTGTGTTTCCTATATGCTTCACAGAATTCCAAGTTGCCCCTGTTGGGATTACTCCCTGTTACCGCTGAAGGGATGGAAATACCTTGTATTTCCACAACGTGCTTGTAAAGCAATCTACAAACTGGATATTATAAAGTAAGGCCCTCAAGCCCGTATTCTTCAAGAGAATCACTCTGAGAGTAGGACCACTAAGAAAATAGTACTGATCCATCTCTTTTGCCTAAAGTTTGTTAAATTCAATAATGCTGATCCATCTTTTTTGCTTAATGGTTGATATATTCTCAGTGAAAAATATCAAGTGGTTGTGGATAATGCTGAACTTGGTTTGAATATATCTATTCTAGCCTGCATCTGTGTTTCCTCTGGGTCAGTGCTGTGATGCCAGTCCTCAGATGGGGAGGCTGGAACAGAAAGAACATATGCACAAACACACACATTGCTTCTTAAAATTCAGGTATATTTAACACAATGAAATCTCTGCAATAAGCCTGAAGGTACCTTAATTTAGCTTATTTTTTAATTTTGGCTCTATTTAGATAAAACCAATCTTATGACTAGCACTTTACTGGGGAAGTATTTGATTTACTTCATCTCTGTGACTAAGCATTGGTTTTGCTTTGCACATTCCTGTGGTTCTGTGACATTCATTCCCCTAAAGTCCACATTCTGGAAATAATTAGCACACTAGAAAAATGACAGATTTGTCACAGAAGGAGATTATTTCTTATGCCAATGTATTCTTAAAATTCTAGCTTTTATTTTTCTTTTTTTGTAAATTTTTTTAAAATCAACAGATAAGTAGTACATTTTTGTAGGCTGTTTTGTAATCGTTTAATAGTGTTGTTCTGTTTTATTAACAATTGATGAGGTATCCCTATAGTCAGGTTAACATAATTGATTGCAACATTATTTCAGAAATCTTTTAATATCCACTAACATTTTTGGAGTAATTTCCATTGTAAAAAGAAGTTAACACAGTTACGGCTGAATTTATTCTGAATTACTGAAAGACATGCTCAGAACAATATCCACATTAATTTCTCACATTGTAACCTTCCCAATGAATTAATAAGATCTAAATTTACATTATTAAATAGTTCTCCACACTCAATACAAGTGACCCCAATATGCAATTCTTGAATCCTCTTGCCTCTGAGAAATAATGTGTATTTATGAACGCAGCACTTTCACATTTGACCCCTTCCTAAAGTACATCACTTCACAAAACATTAGCGATTTACTTCATACAGCGTTTCTTCAAAGTCCATGTGAAATCAGTCTGGGTTTGTCTACATTATAAGTGGAGGTAGACCTTGAAAACAGTTTTATGGTTTTCCAAGGTCCATCACGTGTATTTTGTGTACAGCTGTTCACTCACTGTCTTTTCTACTCAAAAAAAAAAAAAAAAGACAGTAGGGATTTTTTTGGTATTTAAAAATAATGACCATATTTGAAATAAGAAAATTAATATAAGCAAAATGAAAATATTGTTATTGAACTCTTTCAGTTTAAAAATGTATTGAAATTTTTAAAAAATACTGTTGCAATGGTACTGTTACCAATTTCTAAAAGTACAACTTCAAGCAATTTTAAATTAACACGCTAAACTACTAGGATGCTTTAAGTGACACTACCAGGCTTAAAAGGTTAATTAAGTTTAAAACACCCTTCTCTATCTGTGGTTTTCCTTTTATGATTTATATACTTTGTAACATACCATATTCTCTTTAAAAATATTTACCGAGTTTTGCTGCTGGATCTTCTTCACCCAGATATCTGTAACAATAAATACACCAGAGGGGTATTGTTTCAGTTTTCATGTCTTGTCTTTACAAAAAATAAGAAAAAATTAAAGAGCTTTCAAAACGGTGTTTGGGCGTGTACTAAATGTTAAGGGAAGTCATCACAGAGCATCCAAGTTACACATAAAGGTTAGCAACAGTAGATATGTAACTTGTCAGGTAATCTTTTAGTCTTTATGACCTAAGAAGATCTTGGAAGGATGAAAAGGAGAGCTACCTTTACATGTACATTAAATACCCACTGTGGTGGACAAGAGAAGAGATAGGTCTGAGCAGGCTTTAAAGTTTTGACAATAGTAATTTGGTCTTGGATACAGAAGTGTCTTATCACACACATCTCTTCAGGCATCCCATGCTTCAGGAAAGGTTCTGCTTGTGTTCCACTGAAAGGAGAATTATCAAAATATACTGCATCCTTTCTCTGGTTTCTAGATTTGCAACAGAAAGAGAAGAGGGCGGAAAATAAATTTGAGCAAAATGGAAGCATGAAAACTCCTTCCATATGTCTGAGAGGAAGCAGTATGACAGCAAGCTACTTCCCAGCTCACAGTTTTTAAAAGAAAAGTTCTTTAATGAGGCCAGGATTTGGTTTTATATTATTTCACTGAGGGTTTTCCCAATACTCTGAATGTGAACAGGATTTGAGGCACTTCCTGGCTAAATGGCAATGATGAAAATTAAGTTAATAGGTCTCATAATCACCTATTTGCTAGTATCTAAATACCTAATTTATTCAGATTCTGAATACATATTTGTAAGCTTGTGGAACATCACAGGGTGTATGAATCTGCTAATTTTCAATGACCTAAAGTTAATGTGACCAGTGTCTTCTGAATCCTTAAGACCAGATGTGCTCTATGGTTGTTACTGATCATGTTTCTCTGGTTGTAGAGCTGGACTAATTGTGAATGATACGTGAATTCACATACAAGCAAATGTGGGAGGACTGGAAAGGACAATTTATAGGTAACTTTAGGAAATACATTTTTTGTTCTATGTACTTATGTGATTGTGTCACCTTATGCTGCAGCTGGTTATTGTTCAAGTTCTGGCCTTTGTTGCATAGGTACAGCTCTGTCAAACATATATATAACATGTATATATATAACATATATACAACCTTGTACCCTTCTGTTTGCCATGTGGCAGGAATAGTTCCATACTTAAGTGTTATGATTCAAGAACATGTTCCTGTTAAGAGTTTTTTTCTCCACAGAGAGTAGTCAATGCTCTCTATTTGTATTACATTTCAGATGGGAATTGTAGGTACTCAGCTTTTTTTTTTTTTTTTAAAGATTTTCTTCAGGCACCTAAATGTTAATATAAGCATGTAACTAGAGTTACTGTATCTTGCAGCTTAAGGTCTTGGCACATTGCTTTTGCTACTGTACGAAATTGTTCTTCCCCAAAGATCTGAAATTCTGAGGTATTGAACCTCACTTACATGAATACTTCATAGAGTTAATGGTACAAATTAAAGCTGTGTGTGCTACCACAGCTTAGAAAAAAATCAGTGAAAGGGTATGAAACAACAGCAGATAAATTTTGTTTACCAAGAAGCAGTCACATGTGGAAAACTCAGTAATGATGAATTCTGGTCTGTTTTAGCCTCAAGGAAAAAATATCTTTCATAACTGTTACTATGTTTCCATGTTGCCCATGCTTCCTTGTTTCTGTGTTTCCTTTTATCGGTTTTTCTGACTTACAGTATCTGGTAAGCACTTTCCCACTCTGGTATTTGAAGAGCAATGATGCTACATGAAGTTATGACTCTGTACATGTGAATGCTGAGTACCATGTGTATGAATTTCACCTAGAAATTTTTTTTCTCTGAGTAGGAATAGGTTTGTTTTCTTTTGTTTTTCCATTTGTCCACAGAAAAAATAATTACTGTAATTTTTTACTTAGTTTATGATTTCTCAGTCTAGACAGATCAATCTATTCCATCCTCCGCAAGAAGTATAAACAACATCACCTAATCCATGACATAAATTTTAAATCAGTGCTGCTGGAGAACTCAGGCTCTCATTTAAATATTTTTTTTTATTTTTAATATGATGAAAAGATTTTGATCTGACAGTATCAAAGAAGCCTTAGATTTCCAGCAAATCCCTGGAGGCTCATAATAAAAGATACTGCTTTTTTTTTTCTTTTTTTCCCTTTCCAAAATAAGCATATTCTTTATACTAATTATATTTTAAAATGTTCAATAGATCAACAGCTGCTAGTAAACAGAGACAGGACTGGAGGAGCTTTAAAAGGCTAAATTGCATCTTCTAACTGACTTGTGAAAAACTTCAGTTGTCCTCTGTTTATACTCCATGGAAGAAAAAGTCAATGATGAACTGGATATTCTATCTGGTCTTTAAAAAAGTCTTGGAAGACTTTGTAGTGACAAATTTAGAGAGTCCTTAAACTTCATTCTGTGCTCTTAAAGGGGAAAGAAACTGCCCTGAGTAGATTCTGACCTAAGGCAACCTCACCAAGGCTCAGGGTACTTAGGAATAATGAGAAATCTAATGAGAGAAATGTATTATACATCACAAAGTCTTTTTTTTTTTTTTTCCAAGCCTTCCTAGTCTTGGTATCTATTCAACTTCAAAGACTGTCTGTCTTTGAGACAAGACGCTAGGAATTATGATTGAAACTAGGAGACTAGTAATTTTGTCCCTAGGAATATTGGAAAAAGAATAAGCTGGTGATCGTTCTGAAGATGTAGCTGCAAGACTTTATTTCTAAGACAGAATAGTGGATAGTGCTTAAAACAAGGGTGGATCCTAGCACAGAAATGACAGTACCAAAATAATGGCACCCTACTGGGCCCAAGGTGAAGACAAAGAACAAACAGGCCAAGGTTGGTGCAGGAGCCATGTACTCAGTGTTCTGGCCCTGCCTGGTCACTGTGGACCCATAAATGCCAAAGAAACACATTTTCTAATATCTGTGTAGTGATTATAGCAGTTCATATGATTATACCAGGAAAAAACAAAAACAAAAAGCAAACAAAATCAAAATCAAAACCAAAACCAAAACTAAAACCAAAACCAAACCTTATTTGACATATTCCTTCAGGAGGAAAAAAAGTCTCAGAGTTCAACAGGTTTGTTCATTCATTTTAAAAAATGTCAAAGTTGCTACTGTCTGACCAGACAAAGTCTCAGCTTCTTCAATATGTTTCTCTGTTTGTTTGTTTATCTTTCTTAAATATAAATATAAATGTAAATATAAATGTAAATGTAAATGTAAATGTAAATGTAAATGTAAATGTAAATGTAAATGTAAATGTAAAGTAAATATTTTGTTTCATTAAAACTGAGCACTTCCCCTCCAACTTTCAGACCTTAGGTCATGCTATCAGAAATATCAGCAGTACATTCCCATTCCACTTGAAAACAGTTGCTAACAAAGGCCCACATTCTATCTGGGAACCTCTTGGTGTTTTTCAAACACTGTTGCATGAACAATACATGGGCAGCTCTATGTAGAAAGGTAGAGGAAAAGAAAAACCTTTCCCATCCACATGACTTTCAAAAATCTGTAAAGACTAGTTCAAAGAGCGGAATAGGTGACAAATGGACCTATATGCCTTCCATTACAGTTTCTAGTGATTAGGTAGCAGAGAGGACTACATTCAGGACTCCAGAGCCTCCAACCCCAAAAACACCGGATTGAGTTGAATTCAATGAGCGGCAGCTGTCAGAACATGATATTATGCTATAATAACAATGGCTTCTTAAAGGTGTGGGAATCTTCACTTAATTACTGTATATATATTTGGCATCCCTCTGTTTCAAAATGACCTGAGAAGCAATCCAAACTTTGATGAAAACAGTTAGTGTCTTACTGAATTCTTGTTGGAGGCTCTGTGAAAGGGCATTAGTTGATACTTGCAAGTTCCAAACACTTGCTCTGTAGGAGTTTAGTTTTGCGTGACCTGATATATAGTCATGTTTGTTTGGGATTGGACTTTTTCTCCCTACTTTTGTTTATTTTGAAGAGTATAGGAATTTCTTAAGGAATTTATGTAAGTCAGTTAAATTCTTACAATTAGTGGATATAGTGTATAAATATACAGACTTTAAAAGAAGTGCTTAGAGACCAAGGTTTAGAGTTTAAAATTAGTATTTTCATTACCTATAATATTAATGCTCCAACTTCTGTTAACTATTTGTTAATAGAAAAAACAGGTTTTTTTTTTCCTTCTGGAAGTCAGTGTACTTTTCTAGGTATGTCATTCAAGTTATTATGCAAATGTAACCCTTCCTTTATTGGGTCCCTTCAGTGTGGACGCCCTTCATCATGTGCAGAGGCTCTATGGTAGTACTACAGAGAGTTTCTAAATATACAGCAGTTATTCACTGGCTAAATACACTGAGCAGATAGGTAAGAATAACTAGACTAAACATGAGTATGCTCAGCACCTCCAGTACAGGCATCTGGTGAGTCTCTGCTGCCCAGACAGTCATTATTCAGGTGGGAAAGTGTCAGACCCTTCTTGGTCCTTGCAATAAGCTGGTTCTTGATCTTTTTGAGTTCTCATTTTTGACTCATTGTTTCTATTCAGCATTTCGCACCTTTTCATATCAGTATTTTTCCTGAGTCCCTGAGTTGCCACTAGCATTTAAACAATTTCACTTGTCTTAATTTTTATTTTTATCAAGAAGAAAATCTTGGCTTTAGCCTATCTTTTCTCTCACAGCTCAACAATTTTTCAGGAAAGCTGAGCCAAGGCCACGTAACTGTGCCAAACAAAACCGGGCCACAGGCTACAGACAGCTGAACCCCTGTGCCCCAGATTGCACGGAATCCAAACACAATTCTGCTGGAAAAGTTATGGCTTATGATTGAGGAGACAGATATTACACCTACTTGTGAGCAAATCTTAAGAACAATTACATCAAGGGTAAAAACGTGAGTTTACCTACATTGTCTTTTACTTGATGTAGGGAAGTCTGGAGACAACCTATGGATGCTTATGTGTATTACATATAATACATAGAACGGAGGAAATGTGTCATCATTAAGGTCTCCAGGATGAACAGATTTTTTGTGTGAGAAGCTGTTATTTCTTTCATTTTTTTTAATTTTTTTTTTTACCCTAGTAGCTACACAATACTGAAAATAACCCTCTAATATTCTTGACAAGTGATATCTGAAGTATCAAAAGTATATTTGACAAATCATTATGTTATCATATGATTATTAATGCAAAATTATTTTATGTGTATGTATAAAATTCCATGTCTGTAATTAGTTGAATAATCATTTTTCTGGAAGTAGATTTAGTGTAACACTTTCTGAGGCTATACCTCCTTAAAAGTCTAAGCTCAGTTACCTATACATCAGCTTGAATTTTGTTTTAACAGCTATTTAAAAGTATTTCTGAGGGTTGTTTGTTTTTGTTTTTGTTTTTTCAGAATATAAGGCTAGATAGCAGTTAGATTTACTAGACTAATATGAGAATTTAGATTATTCAATACTGTTTGTTTTGGGCACCCATAACTACCTTTGCATGAGCCCACATACTAGACTGAAATCTAGTTTTCTTCCAAAATCTGAGAACAGTTCTGCACCTTCTGCGTCAGTCACAAATAACCCTACTCTACTCAGTTCAAACAAAAAATATTTACAAAATAATTACGTTGGAAGCTGGGACTGTGGCCACTGTCTACATTCATCAATGAAAGGCCCATAGGTAACTAAACTCTCTCTTCTTGGAATTTGTGATTCTAATTCTCTTTTATTACTAAATTCAGATTGCCCCAGAACCTGTAGCAATACTTTTTCCCTTTCTTGGAAATATTCTTCTATGTTAAATACCCTCCCTTCTCTTATTTTGCATATCCTGATTGAAATAAGATGTTCTTTCACTGTTTGGAGGAACAGAGGTACCCTTTGTGATTATGTACTATTAATAAAAAGGAGTGGGAAAGCATTTAATTCACAGTCTGCAAATGTAAGACCCTTTTTTTTTCTATTCTCTGCTCTTTCTTTTCTCATGCTGACAGCATAATTCTTGAATAACAGCAATGAAACAAAGTAGATAGAGCTGGTCTCATCTTTTCTGTTGGTGTTGATGTTCTCGTTTTTGTTTGTGACAGTCACAGAGAGAATCTCCATCAAACAACTGAAATATACTTTACGCACAGTTTTGTGGAGAGAAAATACAAGTATTATAGTAGTGATTTGACAAGAGTTTTAACTTTAGACCAATCAATTTTGCAGTGTGAGTACAGGATAAACTGAATGGTTATTGCCTCAGGAAGGAGCATGATATGATTTCATTATATGTGCAGCTTCAGATCATCTGTGTTTTCCCCAGGTGCTCCTTGATGGGTACTGAAGAGAACATCTTCCTGCACCTGCTTAAATGGACATGATACACTCAGGACTGTCTGCTGAGAGTGTCTCTCAGTGATGTCTCTTCTCTTATATCACTAAAAGTTTCCAGGATATAAAGCTATTTGCCAAATTCTTGCATGATTCCCATTTACACTTGTCCTTAAAATTACATGGGTTAATATTTTTTCTTTCTGAGGGAAAACTTCAACGTCACATTTTAAGAAGATGCTTATACCACATGCAGGAAAGGGTGTTGCAGGTATTGTCAGTTTTTAGTAAACAGGAAAAATGCTCACCTGCTGGGAAAAGATAGAATAGAAAATATTGCTTGTCAAATTCAGTTCACTGCTCTGTGATTTTAACACTGACACATCTTAGGGACATTGGGATCAATAATATTTGTAATCTGATTTCCCAGAATATTTTTTTCTCATATGGTAACATCACCAAATCAGTTTTCGTGTACAATTGAGTACTTTTGCATAATGCCAGGGAAGCTGAGCAATAATTAAACAAACTTCCTCTCTCCTCATTTCTGACCTTGAAAATTGATATGAAAGAATCTGGAAAGGTGCATCTCTGTGGTGAGTTCCTGTTTAGTAGTAAAAGAACAAATTGATTTCTGATCTAAAGCTGTTAGTCTCCCTGTTCAAAGGCATTAGCATTATTGGATCCTAACAACATCAGCACAGGAGCAAATTTTGTTTTGGGGTCATCACAAAATCTGAATGATGGTCACAGAATCACAGAATAGTTGGGGTTGGAAGGGACATCTGGACATCATCTAGTCCAACCCACCTGCTAAAGCAGGTTCACCGAGAACAGATCACATGGGAACATGTCCAGGTAGGTTTTGAATGTTTCCAGGGAAGGAAATTCCACAACCTCCCTGGGCAGCCTCAAAGCAGAAAAAAATTCTGAGAAGAATGCAAGCAGATTAAAATACTCACAGAACTGAATCTGAGTACCTTTCTCTATCCCAAATACCAGCATTTTATTAGCTTGAAAAATTGTGATTTTCTTCTTTGGGATAATAACTGCATTTTGGACAAAAACAATATAGTAATGTTGATCTGTCTAGGTATAAGCTGTGTAGTAATACAAAATCACATTTATATATAGGCTAAAATGAACCTTGGACATGTGTAGACACTCTAACCTCTCCTTTGACTTGACATGATTAATTAAATAATAATGTCATCCAAAGCACTTTCCATATTTTGGGGAAAACTGGACTTTTCCTATCTTTCAGATATTTTTTTTCTCCCCCTTATCAGGGATATCCTATCTGGGAAATCTATCCAGCACTTAAGACCTAGCTAGACTGCTTGTTTAGAGCTAACTTGACTTTTGACAGCAGTAGCTTTCTTTCCAAGATAATGGAGTGCTTCGTGAAGATTGTTGCCACCACAGCTAACATTGCTCTAAGCACAAAGGACAGCTTCTCTGTTACATTACAGGGAATCTACTTATCTTCTGATTCTAACATAGATGTTTTTATCTTGTTTTCTTCTATCTGAGAGCCTGTTCCTGAAGCTTCTTAGGAAAGCTTTCTAAGATTTCTAACACTCAAGAATGACATCCTATTTAGCACATGTACGCACAAAAAATGAACATACAAAAAAAGTTCACAATCAACCCACAAAGAAAAAGTACACTGAGGGACAAATGCTCTTTGGCTTGATAAAGCTGAACTCCTTTTTTTTTTTTTTTAAACGGTGGAATGTCAAATATAGAAATGTTGCCCTGCCAAAAGGCCACAAAGAGGGAAAATACTGTTCATTCAGTAATGTCTTGAGGTATAGCTAAGACATTTTGCAATGTCTTGAAGCACAAAATACTATTTACTGTAACAAGCATTGGGTTCACTCCTGTCTAGCATCCTGCCCTCAAAAAAATGAGTCATTGTGGCATATAATTGTCACCTTAGTCTGATTTCAGGTTGTGGAAAAGGGTTTATTGTATGACAGTAGGAAATCTCAGCACTCAGACATCCAAGAACAAAACACGTTTTCTCTTACTAGGGTTTTAATTTGGAAATTAAAAGCAAACCAGCAAAACAAGATTCAGGCCCTGCTTTCCAAAGCAATGACCCTTCTTGAAGGAAAAATTCCGTTTCTCTTTAGAGCACGTCTATGTCGATCCCAGTAACAGACCAGTGAAATTTTGAATGCTTTCACCAATCTTTTCTTTTGAGGCAACTTGTCTGCTCTTCCCCTCCCAAGAAACATAAATCAGAGAATAATCCCTGTTGCTAATCAGTTGATTTTTGTTGCTTCTGTAATATGAGGAATAACTCAGAGCCCATTACATTAGAAGACTTAGGGTTTATATGTACTTTTTTTTCACTGTTTGTTTGTTTGTTTGTTTGTTTTGTACATTAATTTTACCCTATTCAAGTTTTTTTACAGGGATTTTTTCCCTCTTTTTTTTTTTTTTTTTCCTTCCTTCCCTTCTGTGACAATGGATTATGAAACTATTTTTACCTAGGTAACTAAGGTTAAGGAATAATCCAGCAAGGCTCTGTCATGGAATCAGGTTTGCAGAGTGCATCTTAGTTCACAAAATCAGTAAGAAATAAAGCAACAATAAAAAAGCCCTTAGAAAATAGTTTTCAGTGGTTGTGCGCCAATCAATCTGTGGCCATTTAATGCAGGACAACAATAAACTGTGGCAGACACTTTCTGTTAACCCCCTCCCTCCCCGAACTCCTCCTCTCCCCACCAAGGAAAGGTGATAGGAGGAAAAGAGAGACAGACTTCCAAGTTGGAAAAAAAAGTTAAAAGTGTTTTACTAATGTCACTAATAAAATAGACAAAATAATACAAAATATACAACACCAATCTTGAAATTCCCGGCAACTGGTCAGTTTTAGTCACCTGTTCTGTTTGCCCTCCTTGCTAATACACCCCTCTCATGCGCCACAAATTCTTATCAGCGACCTCACATTCCATTGTTATGTCTATTTACAAAAATATGTAGCAAACTTCAGAAAAGTGCAGTTATTTAGAAGAACTTAGCTGAAAGGAAAATTCACTAAAACAGAAACTGATCTTCTTCACTGGTTGAGTGTATCCACAGAATCAGGTTCTACACAGTCTTATTTCAGCAACAATTCAGAAAAAGTTGCCACGACTTTTGGGTGATGCAGTCAATTGCCAACTGTTTCCCTCAGCTGTTTTCTAAGGAAAAACATGAATAAATCTAACCTTACTCCATCTCAGTCAGTGGAATTAATAGGAATTTATTCTAGGCTCACAGGTGGTTAAAGCCACAGGAAAATTGTTTCATATCATCTTTCAGCTCAGAACAGAGCTTCAGATCTTTGGTCATTGGTCAAACTGAGCCTCAGGTTATTTGGACATTTGGTTCACAGATTTTCTCAACACTATTTGTTCAAGAAGTCTGTAACCTGTTTGCAAGCCCAGCTGGCAGAGGATGATCCTTGCAGTGAGCTCTGGCATGTATATTTTTTTCTCACTTCAGTGGTGCACAAGTTTGTGAAATGCATGCCAAATAATTCTGTTTTGTATCCCAGTATCTGGTGCTTCAAAGACCTGGTAGTCAGAGTGAGTATGTGTCAAGAAAGCTTCTCTGGATCACCATGAGGTATGTTTTCCACTGGATGCTGAAAAATCACACAAAAGAGCTGTAACAGACTGCAATAAGAAACAAATGTCTAACGTAAACTTACAGGCAGATGTAAAATGAGACCATTTTATCAAGATCTTAGTGTCAATGTAGCTACCAGTGACAGTGAAAGAATCAGTGGGCCAGCTAGGCAGAAAGTCATCATTATTCTCATCATCACACCTATGATCTCTAAAGAAATCAAAGTTGAACAGTGCTTTCAGAAACAAGTCCCATTGCATCTGGTAAAAACTATCAGAATCAAGGACTGGTCTGAAGGAGGCGTAAGTCAGAGCACCAGTGCTGAAGTTTACTTAGTCATATAGTTCTGTTTACCTGGCATGCATTTCCCCATTGCTTCTTCAAAATCCAGTTCTTAAGAATGTATCATACACTTCTACACTTAAAAGCATGAGCTACTATGTGGTGAGCTTTCAAGACAGTCTGTCAGCTGAGACACTCAATTGCAACCAGCTCTTATAAAAGAGGCTTATTCATTACTCTAGTGCAACATCTTGCTTGTTTACTAATTTTATGCAATCCATGCATCTGTATTAATTCCTCTAAGAAGGGAAATCTCTTTGTAATAAGCTAGTGATAACAAAAAACTTCACCTGTAGCACCACAACTGGCTCTTTCCTAGAAGTATTTCTTTGATTATGTTACATTAATTACATAATATGTGACAACTAGGAATAAATTAAAGTATCAGTGATGTTGAAATTAGACTCCACTAGTTTCATCTTGTTTTTCTGGAAGACAGCCTTGTGTTAGGACACATATGTAAAGAAAAGTCAGTTCCTCTAGTCAGTACTGGCAGCTTGATTTTTTAAGACTGTGATGCTTTTCATAATCACTAATCACTTCTTAAGTTGGTCTGAGCTTCAGGGTTCTTCAGAATTGAAATGAGCCCTGTGAAACTTCAGCAGGACCATGTAATCTGAGAGAGGTAAAGGACCGATAGTTCGTACAGTTCAATAGCAAGACATGTAGTTTTAGATTCTTTCAGAAGACTTGAGCACAGTTGACCTGGAATAATATAAGAAAGCCTGAACAGTTATTTTTTTCTAATAGGAAGGAGGAACAAGGGACTTGCTTCCTACCTTCCACTCAGATGTTCAGAAAAAACAAACAAACAAACAAACAAAAAAAAAAAAAAAAAAAAGAAACCAACAGCAAAATCAGTATTGGTATTTGTGAACTAGGTACCTAATTGCTCATACTTTACCTGTATAGCTGTGTACTTCAACTTGGAGAGGAATTAACCTGCTCTGTTTTTGCATTGCATAAACTGAGCTACCTGAACCATTCTGGGTAATTTCCTAAAATAATTTCAGTCAACTTACTTGCACTTTGTATCTACAGATGCAAAAGATTCTATAGCACCTTCTTCTGCCCTTAGACATCAGACACATTCCAGATTGAAGTTAACATTTCTGTAGGTGAAAACATCCAAACATGCAACATAATAGGTTTTGGTGGACTTGTGATTCTGTATCCACATCTCGCTGAATCCCTGGAGTATCTGAACTGCCTTTTGAAAGGAACAGTCTCATAAGTTCTGGAAGCACAAGATGAAAGTAATTGCCTGTTTAACAGCACAGAGAATACCCTCGGCTCAGTGCTACACCCTGAGAGCTGTCCTTTGGGGAAATTATTTCATCCAAAACTAAAAAGTCTCACTGGAAAGAAAGAAAACTCTTATCTTTACAATCAAATGAACTATCAGTGAGAAAAATCTTACACATGACTCATTAATTTCCTTTCTAGAATAATACAGAGTTTTTATGTGCAGCTTCATCATGACTTACAAAATATATGTGTGTCTACTTGTGAATAGGAGGTGGATTGGATTTGCATGCCAAGGTGTGGGTAGTGGGGAGCTGGAGGAGTGGCATCCATAAGGAGAGTCTTGGGCTGTCCCATGCCTGACACAGATGGCTCCAAACAGACCCACTGCAGGGCACAGCTGAGCCCATCAGCCATGGATGGCTGCCTCAGGGAAAATGTATCTAACAAAGGGCAGAAAATTCTGCACAGACAGTGAATGAGGGAACAAAAAATATGAGGAACAGTAGAGGGAACTTCAAGGCCAGAGGAGGAGAAGGAGGAGGTGCTTCATGTTGAGCAGATGTCCACACTGCAGCCCATGAAGGATGCTGTGCTGCAGCAGGTGGACATGCCTGAAGGAAGATGCAGCCCATGGAAAGCCCACATTTGAGCAAGGGAAAAGAGTGAGGAGAAAGGAGTAGCAGAGAGAAACTGTTGTGTACTTACCCCGAATTCCTCATTTTCTCTGCAATGCTGGACTCTAGAATGAAGGAATGTATTTGAGTCTATGAAAAAAAGGTGGTGGATTAAGGGTATTGCTCTTTGTTTCTCACCATCTACATATATTTTAATTGACAATAATTTAAATTAATTTTCCCAAAGTCCAGTCTGTTTTCCTGCTGACTGTAACTGGTTAAGCAATCTTCCTATATTTATGAGACTTTTCAGATTATTTTCTACCCCTGCTCTGGAGAGGGTGAACAAGTGAGAGGCTGGGTAGATGTCCAGCTGCTAGTCCAGGTTAACCCACCACAGGAGGGTTGACAGATGTTCCTGTGAACATCTTTGCAGGAAGACAAATCTTATGTCTTCCTAGGAGCATTGCTAATATAAACAGAGTTATTTATTTCTATAGCGTTTGTTATATGAAACTCAGTGGAAAAGTTTTCTGTGATCTTTCACCACCTGGACTCATCCTACTTAATTGAGGCATAGTAGTTAGAAGCTTAGTCACCCTAGTCAACGAAAAGGAACAGCTGCCTTCAAAGGATGATTCAAATCTTTAATTGGACAACATTTCACTCTGGAGGTGTTGGGCTCTCTCCACTCATTATAAAATGATGCACAATCAAGTGCATTTTTAACAAGGTGTTGCAGTTAAGTACCTTAGGTTAAGCAGGATGAACTGGGGTGTCTGTGGCTGAAGACTTACTGTGCTTGATCTTTTTCTACAAAAGGAGAACCTGGTAATAACACTTTATAAACTGCTTTTAACATATTGCTCATGCTAGACATGCAGTTTATTCTAACCTTTAATACACAATTGAAATGTCTCTTTCTCCTTAGTGTATGACACTATTTTAACAGTTTATCTTTTTGGACTCACAGTTTAAGGTAGATGTACATGTTATTGTTGCAGTTCTTTTTTACACAAGCTGTGCTTCCCCAGTAATATTTCTTGCAAAGGAAAGCATTACAATGGAAAGCACGTGAATCTGAAGGGCAGCCTTGGCTGCAATCACCATGAAATGGTGGAGTTCAAGATCCTTAGGCAGCAAGGAGGGTGCATGGCAAGCTCACTACCCTGGACTTCAGGAGAGCAGACTTTGGCGTCTTCAGTGGTCTGATTGGCAAAATACCATGGGATAAAGCCCTGGAGGGAAGAGGGGCCCAAGCGACCTGGTTAATAGTCAAGAGTCACCTTGTCCAGGCTCAGGAGCAATGCATCCTAACAAAGAAAGTCAAGCAAAACCACCAGGAAGCCTGCATGAATGAATAAGGAACTCCTGGACACACTCAAACACAAGAAAGAAACCTACAGAAGGTAGAAACAAAGACAAGTAGCATGGGAATAGTACAGATAAATTGTCTGAGCAGGAATCAGGTTAGGAAAGCTAAAGACCTGATAAAATTAAATCTGGACAGGGACATCAAGGGCAACAAGAAACACTTCTATAGGTAAATTAGTGATAAAAATAAGACTAGGGAAAATGTGGGCCCTTTCCAGAAGGAAATAGGAGACATGATTACCTGGCACATGGAGAAAGCTGTGGTATTCAACAACTTTTTAGTCTCAGTCTTCACTGGCAAGTGCTCCAGCCACACTGCCTAAGTCACAGAAGGCAAAGGCAGGGACTGTGAGAATGAAGAACTACCAATTGTAGGAGAAGACCAGTTTAGGGACCGTTTAAGGACCCCAAAGGTGTACAAGTCCGTAGGACCTGATGAGATGCACCTGTGGGTCCTGAGTGAACTGGCAGATGAAGCTGCTAAATCACTAACCATCACATTTAGAAGTTGTGGCAGTTCAGTGAAGTTCCCACTGACTGAAAATGGGAAAAGTAACCCTCATTTTTAAAAAGGGGAAAAATCAAGACCTGTGGAACTACAGGCCAGTCAGTGTGCCCTCCATACTCAGCAAGATTATGGAGCAGATCCTCCTACCAACTGTGCTAAGGCATGTGGAAAATAAGGAGGTGACTGGTGACAGCCAACATGGCTTAATTAAGGGCAGATCATGCCTGACAAATTTGGTGGCCTTCTACAACAGGGTTATAGCAATCGTGGATAAGGAAGAGCAACTGATGTCATCTACCTGGACTTGTGCAAAATGTTTGACACTGTCCCTCATGACAACCTTGTCTCTAAATTGAAAAGACATTTATTTGACAGATGGACTACTCAGTGTATAAGGAATTAACTGGATGGTCACACTCAAAGAGTTCCGGTCAATGGCTCAATGTCCAAACAGAGACCAGTGATGAGTGGCTTTCCTCAGAGGTTGGTATTGGGACCAGTGCTGTTTAAGATCTTTGTCAGTGACATGGACAGTGGGACTGAGTGCATCCTCTGGAAGTTTTCCAACAACACCAAGCTGCGTGGTGCCATTGACATGCTGGATGGAAGGGATGCCATCCAGAGAGACCTTGACAGGCTTGAGAGGTGGCTCTGTGCAAACTTCATGAAGTTCAACAAAGCCAAGAGCAAGGTCCTGCACATGGGTCAGGATAGTCCCAACCACAAATATAGCCTGGGCAGAAAATGGCTTGAGAACAGCCTTGACGGGAAGGACTTGGGGGTGTTGTTGATTGACGACAAGTTCAATATGAGCCAGCGATGTGCACTTGCATCTCAGAAAGCCAACCATACCCTGGGCAGCATCAAAAGAACCATCACCAGCAGGTTGAGGAAAGTGATTCTCACCCTCTACTCCACTCTCATGAGGTCCAACCTGGAGTACTATGTTCAGCTCTGGGGCTTCCAGTGTATGAAGGACATGGACCTGTAGAGTGAGTTCAGAGGAGGGCCATGAAGAGGATCAGAGGGGCTGAAGCACCTCTCCTATGAGGACAGGCTGAGAGAGTTGGGGTTGTTCAGCCTGGAGAAGAGAAGGCTGTGGGGAGACCATATAGCAACCTTCCAGTGTCTAAAAGGGACCTATAAGAAAGCTGGAGAGGGACTTTTTGGAGGGGAAGGTAGTAATAAGACAAGGGCTAATGGTTTTAAACTAACAGAGGGTAGATTCAGGCTAGACATGAGGAAGGAATTCTTGACTATGAGGGTGGTGAGGCACTGGAACAGGCTGCCCAGAGAAGTTGTGGATGTGCCATCACTGGAAGTGTTCAAGGCCAGGCTGGACAGGCCTTTGAGTAACCTGGTCTAGTGGTAGGTGTCCCTACCCATGGCAGGGGGGAGGGAACTAAGTGATCTCTAAGGTCCCTTAAAACCCAAATTATTCTGTGATTCTATGGTTACCAAAATGAACTAAACCATATTAAAAATGGACATAAGATTAGGAGGTAATTAAGTGGAGGTGTGTAATTTTAAAATCCAAATGGCACAGTTTTATCATTGAGCAAATATTACGTAACAGGTTAAATCATCCCTCTCAAATTTAACTTTTGGATAAAATATTAATTTCATTTATTGGCATGCCCATTCTAGAAATCATGACATAACACTTGTCCAAAACTAGAAGTTGATGAAAGACAGATGATATTTTTTGTAGCAGTGATATTAGTCAAACTATGGGTTTAAATATTTTTGTGTTAAATAATGCCCCCTTTCAACAGTTTTCCTTCTATCCTCTTGAACTGATTGTTGAGATGCTTTCTTTCTTGAGTGTACAGAAAAGAAACACAAGCAATTCCTGTTAAATGAAACTATTATTTTGGGTAATTTTAGTGATTTGATAGTAAGGAGCAGATCTGGTCAAGCTTAGTCTTCATGCATGTTAAGGTCACTTCATACATACAGTGATTAACATTACTGACAAGAGGAACCTGGACAGCTGGAAAAAAAATTTTAAAAAATTTAAAAAGAGGTATAGATCTCCAACGAATTTTTAATGACATTGTTATACCTGGGTTGAGTTTTTGGGTTTTTTTTCAACTATGTACTTCATAACCATTTTTATCTTCCTGTCCGTCTACCTCCCATTGTAAACTTCATTTGTTTAGTTCCTGTTGAATTTCACAGACTTTGGATTTACCTCTATTCCTGTACTTTCATGCACTTTCTGAATTTTTACCTCATAGAGGTTGTTGATGCAGGGTGCTGCATTTTCTTTAACAATAATAATATAATTTGAATTATCTTCTTGCTCTTGAAGGGTGCCAGGTTGCTTTTCTGCTTAGGTTTCCACATATAATCATTTTCTGTAGCAAATTATCTTGTGAGTTTTGTTTTTGTTTTAAATAATGAAAACTGTAAAAATGGGTAAGAGGAAACAGTAAGGTCTCCATTACATTGCCTGTAATTCATCTGGTTTGTTCTCAATTTTTCTCTAGGCAAAACATTGTAACAGATTTGCAGTGGATATGCAGAAGCAGGACTTTGTACAAAAAGCATAGGATACTCCCCTCACCTATTCTCCAGGAAAAAAAGAAGTAAGGCTAGTTTATTTGCTGATATCTTTGACATAACAAAAATATTACATGCAACAAAGGCCAAAAAAAAAAAAGTGCATATATATATATATATATATATATATATTTTCAGTACTGTATTTCAAATTAAGCTTTTATGCTTGCATATCAAGGAAACAAAATTATGAACTCAAAAGGAAACTGTTGAAATTCCTGAAGATAAATATCTCAGTATAAGTCATTTGTACCAAGTACAACATGTACAGTCATAATAGAAGTGCCCAGGTACTGTGATAATAGACAACTCTGTTGACTGTGAGATTGACTCGTATTTTGACAACTGGAAAAAAATGGTGCTCATAGGCAGTCTTATTTTAACATACTTAATGTAAGGCTTGAGCTGGTAAATATTATTGCATTTTGTTTGACAGTTTCACAAGCCACTCACTTCAGACCATGGGCTTTTGAAAACACTTGCTCTTCTGCTGCCTGTCTTTAGCTTTAATTTATATAAAGGGGCAAATGCAAGTGGCTGCATCAAGAAAGACATAATTACCGATTAGAAACATGAAAATGTATATATTTGTTTTGTAAAACTTCAGTTCTCCGTTTTGAGTAGCATAATCTTTTTAACAACATTAAGGAATACAAAATCTGGAGGCTTCTTATTGGCCTTTATGGAATTAAACTTTTTACCCAGTGATTTAAGACATATCTTTTGACACTTTTACTGAACTGAGCTCCCCTGACTCTCTGATTCAGTCACTTACGAGGTGATATCATTCAAAAAGGCAGTGGCTACATATTAAAGACAGGAGCCACAATTGAAAAGAGCTACTTAATTCAGTTTTTGTCCCAGTTGTGTACTCTAATAAGGTAATTTGCAATATGTATGATATTAAAATGAGTCAAATCAGCCTTCTAAATCTGACAAACCCATGTGTTGTTGACAGATGATTGTGCATCCAGGATTAGGTGTTAATCAGCATTTCAGCAAATGTGCAAAGGACTGTGGAATTCTATGGCCGTTGATTGAACTCCTGATAAAGAAACAGCAGTATGAACAACTTCTACAGAAGTTGAATAGTCATTTTCATTGAGTATTTCGTCTAAGATCAAAATGCTTAGCCAATGGTACAAGGTATAAATACATACCCTAAAAGCTATTCGGGATGTGGTAAGGGGTATTCTAGTGAAGGCGGATGTGTCCACTCCCTATTTTGCCGTATGTTACAGGTGCTTACACTATCTCATATGATGTCCTGTTGGAGTCCCCTTGCTTGACTTGGAAATGTGATTCTCCTGATGTCCCAACAGTCCTAAAGCTCACTAGTTGACAAAAAAAGTCCAAACCATCAAAAACTTTAATCATGCTGTGCTGAAACATTTTTGTACCAATTTCCTTTTAGTCCATTGGCACAATAAGGTATTCATAACAATGTGATGAGATCAGGAACACTGTAAGTGTTGCAGGTTGCTTGAGCAATATCAAGATTTTTTTTCTCCCGGATTTTTCTGGTGTAGCTGTCCTGCAACACACAACAGCACTATATTTTCATAGCCCACCTCTCCATGAGACTAATCAGTCACATGTATGCTTCCTGCTTGCTGAAAGCCTTTTCCTTCATCGTGTAGTTGACTTATGCTATTTAGACTTAAAAATTGCTTCTTTGACACTCTTAGAAGAAAAAAACAAAATGAAATAGTTAAATTACAGCAGGAACAAGTTGTACCAGCACTAAGGTTTTATTGCAATATAATGAAATTCTATCATCAGGCAAAGAAAAACACAGAGCTGATAAGAAAAGCAGTTTAAAACTCCTGTATCATAGCTGCCCTTCCTCAAGTGATTACAACATGAAAAGAGGTGTAAGAATAAATCTGTGCTGTTTTTTGTGTTATTGGAACAGAAATTGATTATTTGAATGGTTTCTTGATGATCTAATAATTGACTTGGGGGGCTTAAAGAAGCAAAATTTCTCTGGTGCAGCCTCTGTCTCATTTTTAGAGAAGATAAGGATTAAGAATACAAATTGCCTAATAGAAAGTAATTTTTTTTTCTCTTAACCGTATTTTGCTCCCTCCTGTCACAAGGGAAACTGAAAATGCTTAGATACCTATTAAGAAAAATTTCTTAACCAACTTAAAACACACTCCTATGCCAGGAAAAATGTGTAGTTTTCAGCTTCTTGTTGCATGGCACTAAGTATGACCCTGGTTTACCCTTCCTACTGGATGACACCAAAGTCCTACCTATATCAGTACAATTCCTTTAATGACAAGTAGATGTTTGTGGAGAAGTTCAGTATTCAGGCCTTTCCCAATGTATCATATTTCTAGCTTCTATGGTGCATCAACATAAGGATTTCCAAATCAGAGAACATGACTGGATCATTGTATTTAAAAACATGAATAACTTTAAATATGATTTTTCCAGCCTCCTTCTTTGAACCCTTTTTTATGTTTTCCCTCTAAAAAATTCTGTGACACCGGATTCCACAGTACAAGCTGTATGAAAAGATATGTCCCTTTGCCATAAATTACATGCCTTAAACCTGGTAAGAGGGTCATTGTGTGCTTTCAGCTTCTCGTTTTGTGAGGAATAGTGAATTATGATGTCACAGGCAATCCCACGATTTTATGGACCTGTATCATATTCCTTCTCAGTTAATTTATTTTGAGAAAAAATAATTCAAAGGCTTAGCTTCTCCTCATAAAATACTATTGGCTAAGATGGTCATTATTGGTTTCCTTCTATGTTTTTCTACTTCTATTCTACTTCTTTTCTACTTCTATTAAAATTTGATAGCTAGAGCAGCTATCTGAAGTCTGTAACCAACTACTTCCACAGCTGAACAGAAGCTACCAAAAAGAAAGCTCATTTGGATATGATATTTACTTTAGTTTTCTCTTTCCTTTTGAAAGCTGAATATGTACTACAAGGTGTTTCCTGTGAATATTCAGTAGTAGTTTTAAAGAAATCTACCTTAGTTCCATTTAGCCTCCTGTTGCTTCTTTGGTAGTCATCACAGATATGTTAGAAAATGTCTTTGTTTGCTGTTCTGTTTATTAAAACAGCCTGTGCTTAAGAAGAAATTGTGAAGTTTTGGAAATAAAATTTTGAATTCATGTTTATAAGAATTCACAAGAGGAAACATAAAGGAATAATTTCTATCTACTGAAGTGTGGGATGATTTATTGAGGTTGGTTAATATAATAATTTAGTTACTTCAGGTCCTTGGAAGAAATAAAGGAAGAAACCTTTTAGCATTGATTTCTCACACCTGCTGATTTAAAGGTGACATTGTACGTTTTTCTTGGTGTTAGTGTTCCATTATTGGCTCTTGAAATGAAATCAGACTTCTTATTCAACAAAGAGATTTCTACCAGCTATGTTGGTGCCATGCTATCTCTCTTCTAAAATGAAATTATGGCATTTCATTAGAAGTATTGAAAATGTAAGAGCCATGCATCAGTTCGCACTTCGTTTGGCACATCAACTATAACAAATGCAAAATTGTATGAAACGCTTTTATTTAATGGTCACAAAGGACATAAATATCAGTGTTCAGAAAGCTCTAATGCCCAAATGTAGAGTACAGAGAGACAGAATGGAACTTGCAGAATGTCCTTTTGCAAAGCACAGGATGCTGATACCACCATATTCTTGCCACAGAATGTTTTCTTGTTCTCTCTGTCATGGTTTAACCCCAGCCAGCAACTAAGCCGCACACAGCCACTTGCTCACTTACCCCCCGGTGGGATGGGGGAGAGAATCAGAAGGATAAAAAGTGAGAAAACTCAGGAGTTGAGATAAAGACAGTTAAACAGGTAAAGTAAAAGCCACGCACACAAGCAAAGCAAAACAAATAATTAATTCACTACTTCCCATTGGCAAGCAGATGTTCAGCCATCTCCAGGAAAGCTGGGCTCCATCATGTGTAGCAGTTTCTTGGGAGGACAAATGCCATCACTCCAAATGTCCCTCACTTTTTTCTTCTTCCTCCAAAATATATACTGAGCATGACACCATATGGCATGGAATATCCCTTTGGTCATTTGGGGTCAGATGTCCTGGCTGTGTTCCCTTCCACCTTCTTGTGCACCCCCAGCCTACTGGCTGGTGGGGTGGTGTGAGAAGCAGAAAAGTCCTTGACTCTGTAAGCACTGCTTAGCCATAACAAAAACATCTCTGAATTATCAACACTGTTCTCAGCACAAACCAAAACATAACCTCATACTAGCTACTATTGAGAAAATTAACTCCCTCCCAGTCAAAACCAGCACAACTTCTCATCTTTTCCTTTTAATAAAAATCTTGAAAGAAAACATTGCAAAACACATCCAAAAAGTGGTTATTGAGCACTCAGCAGGATCAATTATAGGATGCATCAGCCTTGCTTCTCAGGTACCACTGATGTGCTTTTGAAACCCTGACCTATTTTTATTTTCCTAGATGTCCAAACAATGACAGGCAAGAGTTATACAACAGAAAAAAAAAAAAAGTAACAAAAGCTACTTATTTGGATAGCCTGAATGCCACTGAAATCTGTTGCAGAGCAGATGGAATTGATCCCCTTGTGTAAGAGTCCTGCTCTTCTGTTTCTTCCATATCTTACAATTATTTCACCATTTGTTCAAGTAAACACAATGAAGGAAGATCAAGTTGACCTTGGGGTATGTAGATGAACAGATAGATGAAAACCTTTGTAGAAAGCATGTAATGTTCTAAATAATATTCCAAAATTGGCTTTGTCCTGGCGTAGAATAGATCCTGTTTCTCTGAAAAGGGTGTAACATGAACCATGATATTTAATAAAATATTACTGTTCTGTTGTGACTTTTTATGTGTCTGAAACTAGCACATACAATGCAGGAGGATATCTGTGTCTTTCATGAAAGGGTAGATCAGTGGTCAAGGGATATACATCATTTGCCTTCCAGTCAGTTGGATAGCTTTGAGAATCAGGCAGTCATGAGTCCAGAAGCTTGAAAACAAGGAATAGCCATAAAGCTGTCTCAGACTAGGGTATGGAAATACTGAGAATCTCTTGAAATAATGTCTGAGACAGAAGTCCTAAGCTAAAGATTTTCATGATAGAGAGCTTCAACTCTTGAAAAAGTCAAACTAGTAGAAGGTTTTGGGTTTGTTTGGCATGGTTTGTTTTTTGTTTATTTTTTTTTCATTTTTGGAGTAGGACACAAGCAAACAGAGCGCAGAGCATGGTTGTGTTTGTTTATAATCATTGAATAGGAGGTAAAAAGGCATATCTAGGTGTTCCTACTCTGGCAGGGGGATTGGACTAGATGATCTTTTGAGGTCGCTTCCAATCCCTAACATTCTGTGATTCTGTGTGTTGAGGGTTTTGACCATGGGGTGACAATAAAACCGTGGCAGATGTATTGTTAACCTCCTCTCCCCCCCACTGCCCTTTTGCCCCTCTCTCTCCCCCCTTCCCAATAAGGACAGGTGATTGGAGGAAAAGAAGGACAGAGAGAAGAGAGTTGGAAAAATTAAAAATGTTTTACTAATACTACTAATAAGGAGAAAATAATACAAAATATACAAAACCAATCTTGAAAGTCTCAGCAACTGCAGAGCTGGCACCCAAAGTCCTGGATTGGACTCTGCAGCCAACCGGAGCTGGATTCAGTCTGTCACTAGACCTCAGTTCGCAGGGACGACTAGCAAGGTCCTCTCCTAATGTTGGCCATAAGCAAAAGGGAAAAGGGACGAGATCCTCGTGATCTCCTACTTTTATATGAAGTATTCACGTGAATGGAATGTTATACACAGTTGGTCAGTTTCTAGGTCACCTGTTTCTCATTGCCCCTCTTGGAAGATGTGCATCCATGCTTATCAATAACTTTGCATTCCATTGCTATGTTTACCAAAACATTTATCTGGTTCTCCAAGAAAATGCAGCTAATATGAAGGCTTTAGCTGACAGGCAAATTCACTAAAAGATAAACTTGCTTTTAACAAAACCAGGACACTGTGATAAGAGGTTAGAATGCCTTCCTAGTCAAAAAGCAGAAGTTCTGTTAATGTTTTTAGGTATAATGCCCTGTTTTCAATTTTTATAGAGAAAAGGTGTTAAAGGAAGAAATTATTCCTTTAGGGACTGTGGGAAGGTTAGTCTTTTTAGGAAAAACTGAAGTGACTATCTCATGGTATTTTAACAGCACTACACTGCCTCCAGCTTCCTTGCAAGATCAGGGTTATAAACTCCTGCAGTAATTTTACCAATGATTTCTCATTTGGAAAGCAGTTTTCATTCTTTTTCCTGTAACCTTTCTTCCATTTTTACCTCACGTTATTTACCTATAAATAGGTTTATTCTTTACCTGCCTTTATACAACTTCTGTAGATTACATGAAAACTGAAGGCCATCTTAACTGAATCCAAGGTCTATGTACCAAGTGTGACTGAGACACTTTCTGTACTTTGCGGACAGATAAAATTCTGGTCATACTTTGGCAACACATACATCATCAAAGCAATTGACATGCAATTAGTTAGGTGGAATGGCTGAAAAATAGTTTGTGATTTCCGAGGACCACACCTCAAGACAAGGAGCATGCTAATTGAAAGCCTTTAATGTGCTTCTTCAAAGGAAAGTATGACTTATGTGCAGAATAATATATTAAAAAAAAAAAAAAGCTCAAAGTCATCTCATGACCTTTTTTATAGCTAAAATTCATTTTAGAAGAAAGTGAAAAAAGTAATTTAAAAACTTATACCTTATTTGTTTCAATTTCAACTTAAGAAAAAAATAGTATTTTCTGTTTCTATATATACTACATTCAATTATCTTTCTAAAGTGTGAAGCACATGAGCAAGTAAGAGACAAGAAAAACAGAAAATTCATATACCCAGTCTAGTATATATGATTGCTCAAGTCAGACGGAGTAGGTTTGTATTTGCAGACACATTTATAAAATTCTTCAAAATCAGCTACAGCAGCAATATACTATTTCAAAATGACTTTTACAAAAGGTTCAAACACTGTGTGTAATTTGTCAGAACTGCCTTGTTTTGTAGCCCCTCTTATTCCTGGGTTACTAGCTTAAAAAATGTCAAAGAAATGAAATCTGGAAGAGCTGTCAAATTTCAGACAAATGCTTTGAGCTGAATTCTCTGTTTATCTGAAATACTGCGGCATGAAAAATAAGAACTGCCAAAGAACTGCCAGTGTTTAAAGAAAATCAAGGTGTCAGCAGAAAGAAATCTGTTATCAATAAAATTTCCATACTAAAAACACAGGATTTGTTTTCAAACAGTGTCACTTTAGATGTTCAAAAATAAAAGGTAGTTTTCCTTCCTGGTAAAGCTTCCTGTTGTGGCTCATTTCACTGTTATAAACTCATTGATGTGCAGTCATTTCACTGTAATTCTTGTCAGAAAGTTCAGCTATTACCCTGGGCTTGCCTGGCATTGGTGACAATTTCCACAGCCTCCTAAAGGTTCAGTTAGCAGCAGATAACTCAGCATCTTCAGCCCTAAACAAAAGGTTTCTCTCTCTATAGTCAAGGGAGAGTTGCAGTCACATGCAAACATATCAGTTTAGTTAATCCCAGACTCTTCATCTAACAGTAAGAACAAAATAGTCAGCCAGAGGTAAAGTCTTAAAGTTTGGTAGTGGTAGAATTAAGATTGTTAGAGCAATAGAAATTTGTCGTCTTATATATGTGCAACAAGAAGCTGTCTTTAACTGCCAGATAGACTCAGCTTTCACCTCATTCTGAGGGTTCCTCCACTGGGCTCCCACTTCAGATTTCTCAGCCAGTCTTTTGCCCTTATTCTCCACCTCTAGGCATGTGTTTTCAATGTCTAATATTCTAATAAATGTTGCTTTTGTATTTAGCTTCAGGGCGCTCTTCTTCATTGCCCATCAGGCAAGCAGGGAAAATACAGATTGGTAGAGGTGCCTGATATACCCACTGCCAGACTCAAGATCTGCAAGAAAAGTCCTGCTCTTCACCAGACAAACAGTGAGGTTTTCTTAATCCAGAATTCATCTTCAATGATTTTGTTTAACTGATAAGACTCCACTCAACATGTGTGAACAAACTTTTTTTTCAGCATGATCCTAAAATGGATAAAATGTATAAGCATAGACAAAAACACATTGTGGTTGGTTGGGGTTTTTGTTCGTTTTGTTTTTTTTTTTTCCCTTTGAGGTTGTTTCATATCTTTGAGTACTTTAATGTGTTCCATTTAAATTTTGTTTATATAACAGTATTATTACTATTAGTACATACTATTAATAGTTACAGTAACACTTGACATGTCTAGTGTTGAACATGCCTGTGCTAATGGCTCTAGTCTTGGCAAAATTATAATTGATGGCGATCAAGTCTTATGAGAAATATTAGAGCACTTTAAGAGGCAGTCCTACTAACACCACTGATAATAATTTTTCATTACTATCTGTTTCTTTACCCAACAGCTATCCAAGAGTCCCTTACTGTTTTACTCTTGAGCTCTAGACAATCAAATACATTTAATGTTTATTTGTTAGTGGATATTTGTGTACCTGAGTGGGATTTGCATTTCCCTTTCAGCTCTGCTAATTCCACAGTTTTTTGTACTATTATCCCTTGAACTGAACACTAAAGTAATTTTCATGTTTAAGAAGTCACTATCTGTAGATTTGTTTAAAATAAGTGAAGATTGGGTTCTTTGGAAGATTAGGTTCTTAGGGACACGGTTTAGAGATGGACCTGATTGTGTTATGTTAACAGTTGGACTTGATCTTAAAGGTTTTTTCCAACCAAATTGTGCTATGATTCTAGGATTCTATGACTGATGCTTTGTGGGGAAACACTGCCCTGAAGAGCCAGATTTGGATGTTTTTTCCATGTGTGCGTTTTTTTACTGATTCCAAAAGTATTGTGATCAATATGCTATTTATAAGGTGAATTATGACCAGGAGCTTTAGAAACTGGCCTGTGTCTAAAAGCCTTCACATCTGCTGGTACTAACCTATCACTTTTTCCTAGAGATCTAGCAAAAGGTGATCTGAACAAGAAATATCCCTTACTGTTCCCACACAGAAGAGCCAAGCCTAAACTCTTGGACTTTGCAGCCTGAGGCAAAAGCTTCCATGAAAATTGAGTGGAATAGGTGATTAAGTAAAGGCTCATGCTAGGAGTTGCATAAACAGAGCATCATAAACATGACGCTGTCAGAGGGAGGACTAAGTGTGCCAAGACAGACCTAATGTAATAAGGAAGTCAAGCAGACTTCCTTATAACTAAACCTTTTCCCTTGAAATACTTGCTTCCGTGTTCATGCATTGAAATCTATGAATCATTTCAAAAGAAAAAAAAAAAGGAGATAGTATAGAATTGTACCCATCTAGAAGACTGTATTCAATCTCACAATCCTCACAGGTGGCATTACCTTCCCACTCACATATGCACACACAAAATTAAAAAAAAAATAAATAGGTAAAATAAACTGATCATCACCTTAGATATTTTTTGACAAATTGTTCCATCAACATATATGCAGCATTCTCAAGTTTAGAACATGACATTTGGATTTCTAAAAAAAGTTCTGGAAAAGTTTGCAGTGCATAATTTTGATAAAAGAAACAGATATTTTAACAATTTCACTAAACATGTAAATTAGATGTATTTCAACTTCACAGTTGTGTTGTGGTTTAACCCAGCAGGTAGTTGAACATCACACATCAATTTGCTACACCCTCCCTGACCAGTGAGATAGGGGAGAGAATCAGAAAAAAAATATATTCCTGTGGGATCACAATGTTTTTTAATATGCCATTTTGAAGCTTACATATGTTTTCTCCCATTTCTGAATAAATGTTTTTTCTGTAGGTGTTATGTGGAGGGAAGTTTTGGAAGTTTACTGTGCACCAGGTGCTCTTGAGTGAACATAACTCGTTTCAGACTTATTTAAAATGTATCGAATAAGATGATTGCTTACCAACTGCAAATACTACTATTTCACTTCTAGGACAGAATATTTCTGTTAGGCCTCTCTGCCTGCCTACACTGCACATTTTGACCTCCACTTTCATTTTATCTTTATAAGCATAACCATCACTATCAAATACTGTGGCAAAACCATTTTAAGAAAAGTGAGAAAAGAAAAAAAAAAAAGCCTGTCTTAAAATCAATGTTTCCTGCCACTCAAAAGAAAAAAAAAAAAAAGAAATCTAGCTATTAATACTAGCCTTCTTTATCTTTGTACTAGCAAGTTATTACTTGGTATAAAAAAGTGATTTTTACATCTTGAAATTTCTTCACTACGAGCCCTCCAAAACTATGGAGTATTTGAACTATAGTTTAGTGTTAGCTATACCTTTTCTGCTTTTTGCCACTGGTTGTTACTAACTGAAGTAGGAGAAGAGAAGTGAAAGTATGGTGGTGCACACTCCCAAAGATTAACTTTTCTGAGTCTTTGTCAGTCTTTAAATATTGAACAGTATGTGATATTGGTTCTTTTTAGTCTCTTTAATGCAAATTAATTAATTGAGAATAAAAAAGGAAATTTTCATAGAAATGTACAGTTTTGGAAAAGTGGCATCAAAAGGAATAAAACCTTAAATCTGCAGTCTTGTATAGTTTATACATTAGTTTTGCTGGTAGTGCTACGTACTTAAAATAAAATTCACCTAGACTTTCTGTCTTTTACAAGTCCTTTGTTTCATTTTCCTCTGCTCTTGCTTATTCTTGTACTTTATCCCATTAAATGAACCACTGATTAACAGGAGGGGTAAATATTGTTTTCCATTTACTTTTTCTAGCCAGGCCACTATGTTGATCTGTCTGTCCTATCAATGACATTTTAATCCTGCAAAAAATCAGGTATGTCCAAAATCAGAAAACTAATTAGAAATTGGGCAATAAATGAAACTTGTTTTACTCACGTTCTGGGCTATTCAGAACCTGAACAGTTAAGCCACATTTCGTTTATTTTAGATAACATAGTCATGGCCCTCTCACAGAGCGTGTGCAGTGACCAGTAAAGGGAAAGCTGAAGAGCTCTTCAGAAAGTGTATTGAGCTCCGCACTTCCTTATACTAAACTAAATTGTGGCCTAAACCCTGTGCTAGGCACGGTATACTGCAGTGAAATGAATATTTTGTGTTAGTTTCTTTAGTTTTCTTTTAACTCTAGCATAACGGTCTTACTCGTAACTATCCATATATCCTCATGTCTATTTATATATATTTGTATGTGTATATTATTCAATATATTCATTAACGATTTAGACGAGGGAATTGAGTGTACTATCAGCAAGTTTGCTGATGACACTAAGCTGGGAGGAGTGGCTGACACGCCAGAAGGCTGTGCTGCCATCCAGCGGGACCTGGACAGGCTGGAGAGTTGGGCAGGGGATAACCTGATGGAATTTAACAAGGGAAAGTGTAGAGTCCTGCATCTGGGCAGGAACAACCCCAGGTTCCAGTATAGGTTGGGGAATGACCTATTAGAGAGCAGTGCAGGGGAAAGGGACCTGGCGGTCCTGATAGACAACAGGATGACCATGAGCCAGCACTGTGCCCTTGTGGCCAGGAAGGTCAATGGCATCCTTGGGTGTATTACAAGGGGGGTGGTCAGTAGATCGAGAGAGGTCCTCCTTCCCCTCTACTCCACCCTGGTGAGACCCCATCTGGAATATTGTGTCCAGTTCTGGGCCCCTCAGTTCAAGAAGGACAGGGAACTGCTGGAGAGGGTCCAGCGTAGGGCAACAAAGATGATTAAGGGAGTGGAGCGCCTCCCTTATGAAGAAAGGCTGAGGGAGCTGGGGCTCTTTAGTTTGGAGAAGAGGAGACTGAGGGGTGACCTTATTAATGTTTATAAATATATAAAGGGTGAGTGCCACGAGGATGGAGTCAGGCTCTTCTCAGTGGCAAACAATGATAGGACAAGGGGCAATGGGATCAAGCTGGATCACAAGAGGTTCCACTTAAATTTGAGAAAGAACTTCTTCTCAGTGAGGGTAACAGAGTACTGGAACAGGCTGCCCAGGGAGGTTGTGGAGTCTCCTTCCCTGGAGACATTCAAAGCCCGCCTGGACACATTCCTGTGCGACCTCACCTAGGCGTTCCTGCTCCAGCAGGGGGATTGGACTAGATGATCTTTTGAGGTCCCTTCCAATCCCAAACATACTGTGATACTGTGATATATATGTGCAGGTGTGCGTATACATACACACATATGTAGTATGTATAAGGCTTCACGTAAGAGAGGATAGTATAAACCGTACTCTGTTCTTAGCTGTATTTTATTTCACTGTTCCTCATTCCAGTTTTCAAAGTATTACGGACTTGCCTTAGCAATGCATCACACCAATACAAAAGATATTAAGAGACAGAGTTTGAGAACACTAGGGTTATTCATCATATCTGAGTACACATAAAATTAATTTGGAAAGGATACAGATATTAGTAGATAGAAAATAATGTGTTATACTTGAGTCCTACTGTAGTTAGTTAAAAATAGAGACAACTGAACTGCCACCAACATAGCTGCAGAGTTAAGCACTTCTTGAGATGAATGGCTTCTTTCTGGATGAAAATGTTGTCATCATTTATATTCAGTTCTTATTTTTAAGGTTATCTATGTCATCATGTGCAGTAAGAACATTTTTTGCTTCAGTGAAAACTGAGATTCTAGGACACACTTGATACAATAATATTTTTTCTGGAGATTAAGGGGATGGAAATGTACAACCACTTAGGTTTACAAATGATAATTTAAATAAGGGTAATGTAACTGTGTATACATGCAAAATTTTAATTTCGGTCCCTTTTCCTCAAGAGATTTTTTTAGTGAATACTTTCAAAGTATGCAATAGCAATTCCATTTAAGGGCAAATATTTCTTTATTATACAAAAACAGTTTCTATCATGTTGATGTCACTATTGTGAAGAAAATGGCAGTTTCAAAGTTTGGTGTTTTAGTCTGTAATAGATATTTGTTCAAACCAGTGGTAAGATTCTGAGTTCATATCCATCATAGCTAGTATGTTGTCGTTTTAAGTTGGTGCTAATCTTTTATGAATATTCATTAACAGATGCCCAAGATATAGTCACAACTAAGAAGATACATACTATCTCATTAGCATTTTTGAATTTGAAATTTTAAGACTTTTTTCTGCATTTTTTCAATAAAGATGTTATTAGGCCAGGACAGTTACCTTTTTTTATGTATCATTTATTTTTCAAAATATCTCTTTTCCCTAGTTAGTTTGTTCAAAACTTGTTAGCTGGAAGGTTTGTGTTGTTTATGTCTGTTTGTCATATTAGATTCAAAGAATCATATTAGAACCATGTCAAACTATATCAATCTAAGCCGTGTCCTGGGCTTCAGCTAACAGAGTGCTATAGGAAAAGCATGGCTTGAAGGTTGCTGGAAGACAAATAGCTTTGTCATCATTACCGAAGTACTATAAGAGATGCAATAATTTACTGAATGTTCATACGATTTTTTTTTTGTTATACCTTAGTAACCTGAAATTTTCAGCAACCTATTCTTCATGAAAAGTGTACAAAACACTGAGCTTAAATTTATATGGGCATTTGTAACCCTTCTAGTGGAAAGACTCTCTTTCTCCAAAGGCAGAAGTTAATGAAGTAGAGATAGTTTTTATTCTGGCCCCAGAAAAGAGACAAATACTGAAACAGGAAATTAAAAAATTCTCCCTGAAGTTAAATATGTTACGAGATACTGCTGCCCTAGCTATAGAGCTAGGAACGTAGCAAAATTGCATCCTCTGTCTGCACGAGCTCTACCAGCAAATCTTCTGGCATAGATGCAGATAAAACCAGGCGGAGTGCCTTTCTGCTTCTGCATTATGTAGTACATGACAAAAGACAGTCTATCAGGAAAATATACATTATCATATGCTGCTGCTACTGCTATGCTTCTGTGCCTTTAGAGTTACGACAAGGCCAGGCACACAGAGAATGAACCTTTCTCATTTCATCCCTGGACTAGTGAAGCACAGAGACTAAGTCTGTCAGAACCAATGAAAAATTATCCTGTTTCTTGAAGTGTGCTATGGCTTTCTCTGGAAAAGTTCATATCTTTTGGAGAAAACTGCTTAATTTCCCCCCCCCTTTTTTTTTTCCCCCACATTTTGTCAATGATTGAAAAGATCTGGCAGGAGATTTCATACACTGCCCTAAATTTTCTCATGAGCAAGCAAAAGTTTTGAAGGGACAAATCTCATTTTTTTTCTCCAACTTCCCTACTCTGCTCAGGCTAGTTACTGTTGCACAAGGCTTAACTTGCATAAATCCCTTAAATTATCCAATATCCTTTTGGGACTGAGATTAGAAAAATTTTCAGGCTGCAATTACCAGCTCATGGAGAGAGGGAAAACAAAAACAAAACAAACCAGAATATATTCCTGAAAGTTGTTTCACAATGAAGGCCAGCAATGTCATCTCAGCCAGTATTTTCTATTTGCTGAAGTGATTCACTCAGTAAGAATGACACCTTATCCAGTATGTATGTTCTTACTATTCGTTTCCCACACATCTTGCCCTAATGAGCCTCCTAGCCAGTGGTACACAGTATAATGCATTGTCTTTTTCATATTGGGGATTTATTGATGCTATAGAGTAAATTATACGTAACTGCTGTTGCAAATCTGATGCTAGGAACATGTTTAAAAGACCATTTATGTGATTCTCTAGCAGTGGATCCATCTGCCTCTGAGACCCAGAAGATTGCCTTCGCTGTATTTAATAGTAACAGAAAACTCAATTTCCTATAGGTCAGTCAAAAACACCAGCCACCTGTACACCAAAGCTCTGTCAACTCCTTTCAGAAAGTCTCACTGGAGATTTCCTATGCAGTGTTCTCTATTTTATTGTAAGTCTTATGAATATTGGTGCTTTTAGCACTCACAGTCATAAGAAAAAAAACCAAAACCAGATATATTCAATATGACAAAAGCAAAGAAATATCTAGCATTTCTTCATTTTTTTTAAAATCATATAGCTTTTATTCCAGTTGTGACTTCAGTAGGATAGACTAATAGATTCTAAAAAAAATAAATATCAATGACATTGGATTCCAAATACAACGTTCTTTTGGACTGAACACACACTTCCCTTGTAGCAAAGGGACTCTCTTTGACTTCTGTGGAGTTTGGCTTAAACTCAGGAAGTCATGTGCATAATCATTAAGGAAGTAAAATATAGCAATTTCATTCCTGCTTTTGGGCTCTGTCAAGTACAGCCTAGGTTTTACGTATCTGTGTTTCCACCTCTCTGGTGCCACCACTGCTGCAAAATGTGACAGTAAGTTTCAACTTAAGGAGGGCTTCTCAATTCTCAAAAGATGTCTCTGAGGTTACATTTTCTGCTGAGTTAGCCTACATTAAGCTAATCTAGTCTGAGTGGCTGCACCCCAGTGAAATAATACCTGAACTCCAATGTCCAAAGTAGTGTCACTAGTTCACTTGCAGCTCTAAGACCTTTTACTGACACATCTTATCATTTTTATTGCTGCAATAATATGATCTACATTAGGAATTCCTTTGTGCTAATACAGCAAAGAAAACTTTCTGTCCTATTGGATACACATGGAAGTTGTGAGACGATATCAGAGGTCTAATAGAATTTGAAAAATTTCATCTGCATTGACACAGCTCTGTGGTTGTTTTAAAACACGATGAGATCAAAATTCAGCTTGTTATCCCTGGACAGGCCAGCTGTGCTGATATGATAGAGAGTGAGTTAATTTTCTTCATGCAGTTAGAAACTTGTATCTTTCATAGCTGGCACAGTTGTTGTATGGATTTAGTTTGAGAACAAGGAGATAACACACCAGGGCAGAATTAATACTTTCTATTCAAGTAAGTTTCCAGTGGTTTTGAGTTGGAACAAAGAGAAAGTAAGAGCTTATTGTTATCTTAGTTGTTGTCTGGCAGCCAAGGTCTTTTTGAGGTCTCTATCTGAAGGTGTGATGCAGCTGGGAAGAGGAGCATAGGTGAGACAACTTGCATACAGACTGATCAAGAAGAATATTTCATGCCATTAGCATCATGCTTCGTGTTTAGGGAGAGTCAGGTTTTCTGGCCAGGAGGACAGGTTATCGTTCTGCCCTGTTTCGGTTGAATTCCACTCACTACTTCCTTTAGTTTGGCCTTTTGCCATCCTGCTGTTTTATAGTTGGACTCTGGGCCTTTCCGCCTTTCTTTCCCCTAGGATCAGCTGTTTTGGACCAGGGT
This sequence comes from Patagioenas fasciata, assembly GCF_037038585.1. Classification (NCBI taxonomy): domain Eukaryota; kingdom Metazoa; phylum Chordata; class Aves; order Columbiformes; family Columbidae; genus Patagioenas; species Patagioenas fasciata. The sequence goes on along the minus strand of NC_092521.1, from coordinate 74,674,639 downwards.
TGCCTCTCTTTTTCTGGGAATGGTTGCTTCCTTGCAGACTGAGTTCAAGAGGAATTGAGCTGAGTGTATTTTATATTCTATTTTCCATTTTTTATATACTATTAGCATATTAGCATTATTAGCATATTAGCATTAGTATATTAGTATTATTTTCTTACTTTTCTAATCTATGTTTGTCTCAATCCATGAGCTTCTCCCTTCCCTTTTGATTCTCTTCCCTGTTTGGGTGGGAGGAGGGGAGAGCGAGAGAACAGCTATTGATTGCTAGTTCAGGTTAAACCAAAACACCAGCAGAACAAGTAAAACAATGTGCTCACAGTTTCAAATGTACATAGACTCTAGCTAGAACCAACCCCCTTGCTTTAACTTGAGTCTTTACAGCAAAGACAAGGCTTGTAACTGTTCAGATTGGGTGGATAGGTCATATTGTATTGTTAAAACTACCAAAGTTTACAAGTTATTTCTGGCATGCTACATGTATGCAATGTTGCCATCAAATATATTACATTGACAAGGAAGGGAAAAAATAGCTTGGGAAACAAGCATGAGCATTTGACTGATTCTGTGGAAAGCCCAGCTCTTTAGTACACACAGTGGGAGTTTTGTCAGTTGGTTATGTTTTTGATTGCAAACTGAAGTCACGAGGGACAAACTACAGTGAAATCAGTATCTCTGAGCTGACTGTTAGACAGCCAGAAGCCCCTCAGCCAGGGAATAGAATTCTCTTTCTTTGGTATAAATTTCCATTGTTTGCTAAATAAATTATGAGGTACATTGGCTCACAGTTTCCAAACTCTTGTGCAGCTCAGTCTGATACCAGGAAATTCATGAATAATTAGGAACTCGTGTTCCTCCCATTGTCTGTTGGTGCCAAAATTCTTATTTATTTTACTAGGAACAGGAGAAGGTCTTTCTCACTCAACCTTGCTTACTAGTAAGAAAAAACAAATTAATTCTAAGGCAAAATATGTGCTAACAACTCCATATTTTTATGGTGACAGCAGTAAATAAACTTAATCTAGCAGTTTTTCAGTTTTGCCAAATTGTCATCTAAAGCAACAATAAGAATATGAGTCCAGTGTGTTCTGCCAATTTCTGAAGGTATCATAGAGGTTAAATAACAAGTACCTCATGTTTCTGCTTTGGATGGTGTTATAAAGGAAATTGGATAAACACTGGAACATAAATAAAGAAAAGGTGCTAGAAAATGACGCCATCAGTTAGAAAAATGTGCCATACTAACACCTAATCTGTCCGCTTACTTGCTGGAAGTAGAAAAGAGAAAAGCATTTAGTATCTTGAGTGGTCCGGGCACTGATTGATTGCATCCCATAATGCTTTCTAATGTATCTTCTAGAATACCTTGTAAATCATATATTGGCTTTTCCTCTTTAAATGCTACTTTATCAATTCTCAATTGCTCAGTTTTCAAAACTAAGAAAGAAAATTAGGGTCTGAGTGATTGGGGTTTATCTTCATACTGCAGGCCTTTATTCAGTTCAGTATTTAGGCACATGTGTAGCCTGAAGCAGTTGTCCAGTTGCATTAAAGACATGTGCTCAAGTACCTTTGTGAATAAAGACCATTTTTGGTCTTTCAAAACACTGTGACATTTGGTGCGTGTTTGACAATCATCCTACGGGAAAAAGTTCACACAAAGAAACAAGGAAAGCAGTTCTTTTCATAAATAAAACCTTGAGCTGGAGTTTCACATCTGTGATATGGTGAGCTTTATATGCCTTCACATCTTGCTGCTGTTGTGTGTGTGTGTCTCTGTGTGTGTCTTCTAGACTAGAGAATTGTAACCACCCTAACGAGCCCCACATCATGAGAGAGCTCTGAAACTCCTCTGCTGTGACAATTGTGCATAGCATGAACTGGAGAAGGCAGGTGTGCTTGTTCCACCCTGCTCTTTGCAAACTTTTTACCTGGCAAAAGCAGACGGGGAGATCTTGAGAGGTTTGGAATCTATATTTATGCGGTGTTGAGAATCACCAGGATCTTATCACAGCCAGTGTCTCAACAGAATCTTTAATCTCTCTGATCTGGCTAACCCTGCTGAAAATTCTTCAAACTAATAAATAAGTCTAGGAGTAGTCCAGCACAAATCATTTTTTTCTTATCAAGCAAGGAAAAAAAAGAGCAAGAGAAGATGTCAAAAAGCAGGTCGCTGGGATAGAAGGAGGGTGCACATTTGAAAAAGAGGAAAAGTAACTAACAGAGCCTTGGCCACTCAAGCATTATGTACATTTCTGTGATGTTCATTTTGATTTATTTCAGGCTCCTGGGCACTGCCATCTCCTTCTCCTGAGCTGTAGTTGATTTCAACCCTATGTTTTCAAATCTGGAAAACTATTCAAGCTTTGGTGTATTTGTAACTCCTTGTGGGGAATGTCTTGCAAAGCCTTCTTTAGGCAAGATCTACACCTTGAATTTCTTTAAGCATGGATGCACACATGGTTTTGAAATGGATTTGGAAATACATAGTCATGATGGAGAATGTCTTAGCTCTGACAGAAAGCGTGGTTCTGCAAAATGTTGATAATTATGGGGTTTTACAGAAACTGCCAATCTCATTGAATAGAGATGAAATAACTGTGTTTAGTACTTACTCCTTTAGCCCACTTTTTAAAAAGATGTAGGAAATAAGGCTGAGAGATTATGTAAAACAGACAACAAAGCAAGTCTGTATCTGAGCCAGGAAACCAAGTTCAGGGTACCTTCTACTGTTACCTTCCCTCTCACCTGCTGATGAAAGAAAGCAGAGCACGATATCCCAGTCAGTATTTGGATCTGTTTTAAATTGCAATCAACTTATAAGCTGTCCTTCTGAAATTCACAAGTGGAAATTTCTTCTAAAAATATTCTAATGTTACATTTCATGTATGGTTATGATAATATGAAATGATATTCCAATTTTCTGTATAGGCATCTTTTGATGTTCTCCTTATTTTTCCATCAAAAAATGTTATTCATGAAATCAGAAGTCATAAATGGAAAACAGCTTATTAGATCACTCAGTCCATCTGCAGTCAAGGGGAAAGACTAATAAACATAACCCTTTTATATATGTATATATATATAAATAGTCATCAAGAATGATGCAGAAAATTGTAAGCAAAGCAAGTCCATGTGTAGCATACAGTAGTGACTTTCCTAACTATAATGATAGGGAAATTCAGAGATTTGTAGGATACTTGTCTTAAAACTGCACTCATTTTGTAGCTAATGTGTGCATGATTTTCCAGCTTCAGATAAAATTCATCTCTCCTTCAGATATGTTATACTCTTCATGCCAGACTTGTTTGGGGGGCTTTGAAGACTAACATGAACTGGATTTGAAAATATTTCCAGAATCTGACTTCAAACTGAATTATCTACCCTTTAGTATGTGAACAGATTGAGCTGGAATCTGCTTATAATCTAGTTCAAGGTGTTTGTCATCCTTGCAGAGAAGAATCATGATGGCTGAGTTCCTCACAAGGGCTATACATGTGGGAGCAGCACATCACACCACAGTTGCAGAGTTAGTGTTAACTGTGCCAGTGTCAAGTAATCCACCCTAGTCTGTCATTTGCCTCTCCTGATATGAAGTCTTGACAGTCCTGGCAGTTTTAGTCATCATGGTGCAGCCTCATCATGGTGCAAAAGCAATTTTCCTGGAATAAACAAGTTCCTTGCAGTGAGAAGGAGAGGGGAAAAGAAAGAAATGGGATTGTTCAGCATAGTACAACAATAAAGCACAGCTTTTAAAAGCATGTCTGCCCGAGGTAGACTTTCCTATGAAGTAACACTGTTTTCCTGCTAAATTATTGTTGAAAGCATTCACATTTAATGGGAGCAATGAAAAATCCTCCTCATTCTTCATTCATCCCATCAATGAGCTCATGTACTATGCAGGACTTAGGGCTTATCACAAAATGCTAGAGGATAAGGGAACTGCAGGGATAAAGTGACTGTCAAGTTCTGCTTAAACTAGAAAACACAGAGCTGTATTGAGTTGCCAGACCTGCTCAGATTATCAATACTGAAGGCTGGTATTGCACATAGTGCTGTATCCAACCTTCTCATAGCAAGACTCACCACTTTAGTAAGTACATTTTGTTCAGGAGTGAGACCGAAGTCTGAAAGTAAGGAGCTTGTTCCTTTCCACATTGAACTGACATAGATCAAGATTAGTTCTTTATAAATCACTGAATTAAAACCAGTGTAAAATAGATGAGACAAAAAAGAGAGACCATTGCTTATTTTTTGTTATGTCACGCTTTTCTCCACTAGCTCTCCACCTCTGAAATATCTGCTTGAGAATATGAGGATTATTGGATGCATGTGGCGACAAGGGTAGAGCTGATACCAGATGCATTGTGTGAACATGAGCAAGGTTTCATCTTCTAAAAACTGTCAGATAAGCACCATATGCCAGAAAGAAACACATGTGAAAATGTTAATTAACAAAGAAAGTAGCCTTTTTAGATGCTTCATGATACAAATTAGTATATTATTTATGTCAGGTACAGTAAAAGTACAGCACTGGTGCCTTGCTTTTTCCTCCAATAATTTGTTCCACATGCAAGAACGGTCCAAAGGATAGACCTTAGTATTTCGTGAAACATTGGTTAAAGGACCATGCACCAGACGGCAAGTAGTTCTATCTGCACTGTTCTCCTGACCATGTGGAATAGGATTTTTTTTTTATGTTTTCAAAGCCACTCCAGTGCTGTTTATGTTCTCTGAGCAGTTCCTTGGAGACAGATATCTTTCTCATAACTGACATGCCAGACAGCACATTTAACAGAGAGACAAAGGATCACAACAGTAGCACAGAGGTTGAACTTCTGCCTCTTTCTCTTCTACCTGACATATTCCACGAACACTAATTTCCATTCAAAAATCAAAATAAAACAAAGTGGTCTTTTCCAGAAAATCCTCCCATCTTGGAAAGAAACCCATTGATCAGGGCAGTAGAAAGCCCCATGAGAGCCATCACTCACAGGGCTTCCTGGTGCTCACAGCATCAGTGCTCCACTGTGTCATGTCACAAAGTCAGCCTCTCTCCTGCTGGGCATCAACTCTGCGAGTGGTCCATCGAACATTGTAGAAATAAAGGAAGTCAGGGAAAGTAAAAATGAGGAGGGACTACAATGGAAATGTCAATATTCTCAGCACCATTCCTTATCAAAAGACTATGAAGAATAGCTATAAAAGTTAAGCTACTCTGGAAAGAAAAGAAAGATGTTGTGAACTGCTGCTCCAAAATATCATATCTCTGATTTGAAAAATGATAAGTCTTATGCAGAAGAGTGCTTTAAAAAAAAAAATAAATAAAAAATTCAGTTTTTGTAAACAGAAAAGCCTGAAAGTCCCCCTCATGACAAACAGAAATTATATAGTGATACCTGCACTTATTTATTACCTGCCTTCATTAATTCAATCCTCTGTGCATATTTTCTGTACAATTTTTTCTCTATATTATAAATACATTCCTTTATAATAATGTGAGCTCTTTAATGTGTTTCACCTAAAATTTTCACAATATGCTCAGTTTGAAAAATTTTATTTTCTCTTCTCATATGTTCAGTCACAAAATCCACATTTAAAAATTTCCTCAAAGCTATGAAAAATGTGGTAAGGTTGAAAGAAATATTCTTCATAGAGTCTACAGAGTTTGTTCAAACAAACATCTGACAGAAAGCAAGACTACAACTCAAGAGTACTATGATTTAGAAAATCAATTTAAAAAAATCGGAAAAAAGACACAGAGAATTACAAAGTGATAAACAACAGACTGAAAATACGGGTGAGAGCTCAGAGAAAACCCCAAACCTTAAGTAATCTGAACAAGTACACAACTACAGATGATACAGAAATCTTAACCACACAGAGTTTATCTTTGGATTAATATTTTTTAAGCAATGTGTGTTATTAGAAAATTGAACCATCTCAAGGAGGAAGCAGAGCTACATGCTGAATATTAGGAAAAAAACAGCCTCTGAGAGAATGTAAGTACTGAGAAAAAGTGAAATGTGAGTTGTTACATCAACATAAAATATAAGCTAAAAAATTTCATTTATTCATGCTGATTTGAAATGGGGATGTATCTGAACTTAGTTATTTTCTTTTCTAGTTATTATGGAAGACAGAATGAACCCTATAGCACAAGACAAGACAGATTCTTTAAAGCATGTAAGTGTGTAGGTTGTTTAAAATAGTAAACAGGCTTTTTTGTAATAGTAAGCAGCCTTGGCTTTTTGCAGAGAGTGGTCTAAAAGTTTAAGACTCAGCAAGGTACCACTCACTGTGCAGGATGAGAAGCAACACAGTTGTTCCTCCATTAAAATTTTACTTTCACTGGAGAAACTGTAGTGCTGAGACAGAGGACTTACAAATAACTTCAGAGAAGGCAAGTTGCCACAGCCTCTGAAGTCGTTGCAGGCAGTGCTCATCATCAACGCCCAAAGGCTGGATGCAGGAGACTAATTATTGAAGCTGTCAAGATGATATGGGAGACACAGAAGTTGCAAGAGCCCACCCGGAGAAGGCCCTGGAGATTCAGTAGAACATACAAACATCTGTCACCCAAACACCTTTAGGTAAAGAGTCACGCCCAGAGTCCTCCTATCTCAGCTGAGGAATGCTGAGCAAGCCTGTATTGCCTAACACCAGCCAAGACAAGGTTTAATTTGAAAGTCTCCATTAGCTGGTGTTCCAGTCTAAGAAAATTTTTGAAAGTCATCTCTCTTTTGAATATCTCAAAAAATGTTAATGGCTCCTTTATGAAGCAACTTTTCAACAACTCTGCATACTATAAACTCTTTCTTAAATTGACATGATCTCCTATCAGTATCAGGGCACAGAAGTAAATTTAACTGTATTGGTGTGCAGATGTGTATGCATGAAAGCTAGATCAAAACCCTAGAGAGTGTATAACTCTCTGCATTCAAGCAACAAGGTTACACCACCTTACATTTTCTCAGAAAATTCCCTACAATCGTATTGATTATAGATAACATTTGAAATTATCTGTGGCCATGTGATCTGGGCCAACCACCTTTCTAGCAGTCCATTCTATAAGAATAATTTTGGCAACTTTAACATTTGATGAGTTGTTAAAACTATGAGAAAACACTGATTTCTGTTACTGCATTTGTTACACATTTCATGCAAGTTATGTTTATGAGTTATTTATAGATTGTATTTACACTGATTGTTATGCATGGTGTGATCCTCTAAATCTGTCAGGTTGTTTCTCCTTCTCTTAAGGAGATTGAAATGTCTTAAACAGGAGCACAACAAATACTGAATGACAAATATCAGACAGTGAAGTACTTCTTCAACACCAACTTTAATATTACTGATGAGCAATTATTTTTTTGTTATGCTTGAAACATGCTGGATTTAGCAAGGCAAATTCACTGCCTGTTAATTGCAACATCTTTTGGAAGGTTTTTTTTTTAAACATTGAAAAGCTCTAATTTCAATTATAATATCTTCTGATGTAGAGTTTATATAAATTATTGTTGCTGACTGAGGGTATCTAAACCAGTAGAAGCACTTCTGTGACTATTCAGATCTGGTAAAGTCAAGTTTCATTTCATTTTAATCACATTTTATTCTTTAAAACTACTCCATTTTTTCACATCAAAGGATAAGATTAATTAACTATTTGGCATGTCTATCCCTGTTCTTTAGTATAAGCATTGTAATTGCTTGTTCTCTATCTATAATTATATCATTTAATTGATGTTATAAAAAGGGGCAGTTCTGGTCTGTATGTTGTCCCATTTGACTCTGTTTAACATGAAGATGAGAGAAGTGACAAGGTTGAGACATGGATTTCAGTTTCTGCACGTGAACAGGGCAGATCGTCAAATAGGGAAGCTCAGAAAGATGCAGTGTGAAGAGGTTGTAGGAGATGCACATGACTGCAGAATACTCCTACTGGCATGTACTCCTAGGAGGATCCGTTCTCTTGAGTTCAGAGAATCAAAGATGGGGAAATTTGTTTCTTCTGTGTATGTCACAAGTGCCAATGAGTAAGGTGTTGGAAGGAATGTATTCTGATAGAGCGACATCCCTCCAAGACTCTCCTTTGCCACTAGGTCACAGCACGGTTGGGCAAATTCACTTGCTTGGAAGGAGATTTTTTTTCATCACTTCATCTGGTGTAGACAAATAGCATATATTATATGATATAGTCCTATGACACAAGGAAAGAAGAAGAGAATCATGGAGCCAAGATACTGAAAAAACAACATTCTCAGTGGATGAAAATTATGTGGCAATTGCTCTCATGAGGGAATTTTCTGCGTCTTAGCTAGTATGTTAGTTTGTCCCTGTGATAGTTGGCGTTGCTGTTTTTCCAGCTTTTTAACACCTCAGAGGTGCTGAATCCCAATGCTGATGGAAATGAAACCAGTTTGTAAAATGCTATGAGATCATTTGGGTTGAAAGATGCTATATAAATATTATTTTTAAAAATAAATGTGCTGTAAATTATGGGACAGCTTTGATTTACAACTACTTCAGGAGTTTTAAATATTATCTTTCATACAGTCACTTTGATAACTTGGATGCTACAAGAATAAGTAGTCTCAGAGCAATACAAAGGCAGAGGGAAAGAAAATTAAAGACCTGTGATTTTTCTTTCCTTCTTTCTTTTGATTTGACAATATGATTCACCAAAACCAACATTTAAAACAAAATGGCTTTTTCATTGGTCAATCATTTGAAGAAATATAACAATTAAATGGCACATTGATTTTAAATTTCCTTCTTCCACACTTCAAATGCATCTTCTCTGGGAACTAACAATGAAATACTGTTATTTTACATCCAATTCCAGCTATGGTGCAGTTCTTCACAAACCATGCTTGCACAGCATTCTACAAGGTGGAGCCCAGCAAATTAAGCTGACCTCACATTCTCCTTAAGAGAATAAAGTATTGAGGGGTGAGAAGCTTGTGTTTGGGTTAAGCTAGGGATAGCTTTTGAGCTAGGTATCTCAAAAGTTGTGTTGAAAAATTAGTTGGAACAGATATTCCAAATAATACTGAGCATTAGACTTCAGCTTTTCTCTCCTGTGGCAAGGGAAGTAGCCATATGGACCCTGCCTGGATTAACCATAAGGCCAGAAGAACAGCTATATCCAGTCCAGTAGAAGATCCCTGTCACACAGCAGCCTGTCACTGACAGCACCCAAGACCAGACACCTAAGGAAAAGTATAAGATTAGATAATGTACATTCTGATATTCTTCCAGTGTCCAACAATTAGGAGCTCATATTTGAACCTAAGGTGGTATCTTTACATTTAATAGTCCTCGGTAGAGGACTATTCAATTTGACTATTCACTTTGAAACCATATAAATATTACTATTCAGAGTAACCTACCACAAGCAAATTAGGTAGCTAGTTCATGCACTAAAACTTAGGAAAAATGCACTTTTAATGTTAATTTTTACTTCATGCAAATAAAATTAAACACCATATAAGGAAGGTTGAGATTTATGTATAGGCAGAAGAGATACTTCAAAATATGATCCCTTTCATTATGTTTTTTCAAATCCATTTGGACCATAGGAAGAAGCTTGTATACATCACAAAGCAGCAATGTAATACGTTGTTCAGCACAAACTAACAGGGATATTTGCTTTCAGGTAAGGAACTCCTTTTTATGAATCAAATAAGAGATTCCTCTGTTTTTTTGGTTGGTTGGTTGGTTTGGTATTGTTTTTGTTGAAGGGATTGTCTTAAAGTCAAATAATAAAATTTTGAATTTTAGATGGACAATAACTTAAAAAGTTATCAGATTAATTTTAATTATGTGATAGCTTTAACTGTGAAACTCTTTCATTTAAAGTGTTGTTTGGCTTCTTTTTTTAAACGAATTGATCTAAAAACATTCTGTGTCTTTTGTTCTTTTTGTGCTGATCAAAATTTAACTTTCCTTAGATGTAAGTGAACTGTGATCTCCAGGTTATAAAAAACACCTTCCACCTAATTTGCTTCTAATGTGGATGCATCCTGGAACTCAGTTCAGTTAAAATGCTGGAGTGCAGTCATAATTTACAGGCTTGTTATGGAGACATGTCTCTCTGCATTTTCAACCACAAAGGTTGCTCTGTTATCAGGTATGATACCAGCTTCACGCTTGACAGCCTACTTTAGGGTATTCACTTCCACTGTAGGTAGACAGCTCAGATGATTAAAGAAAAGCTACTGTGTGTGAGCTATCAGTAATCAAATCTTTCATACACCCTTACTGAAGAAAAATAGATTTTTAAATTCAGATTTAGATAGGAGGAAATGAAAAAGAAATCCTCCATCTTCATAGTCATAAATTCAAGTTTGGAATTGTTATTTTGTGTTTCCCCTTACATAAAAGAGGGGGGAAACATAATTATTATCAGTAAACACAATAGTAAATCCAAGGAATTATGCAATACTCTTCATCTCAAGAGCCTGAGCAGTTTATAATCACTAATTAATTAAGCCTTGAAGCACTTCTGGAAGGGATATGCAACTTTAATAATGCATTTCTCAGAGGAACCAAATTGTAGTCTTTGTGTGACCCACAGGTAAACTGAAAAATTCTATACCCAACATATCTCAAGACCTAAGATGTTAATATATTTTTAAACTCTTTCAACTCCAGAGAAACAGTCCCACTGTGAGTCTTGCCCCACAGAGGTGGAGGAAATAGAGCGTAAACAGGAGTGTGTGGTTATAGTGACTGCAAAATAATGGAGAAAGAAAGTGACGGAAATTTAGAACTGATTGCACTTGACTCCACATGCTCAGTTAAGGCTTGTTTGTCTGGTGTGTTCTTCCAGATTAATTTCTTATCATGCAAAGCAGGCCTGTAAAACACTGTACAATGATTATGTGTCTCACTTTCATTAATGCCTTCCATAAATATAAGGTATAACACAGCTACTTTAAATCTAAGGGCCAGAAGTACTTCTACAGATAGTATGTTTACTGTACCAAAACCCCAGTCTGTAGAGTCTGCTGTCATTTATTCAATCAGTAATCTAGATCAGCTTTGGTAAAGTTGTTAAGTGGGTTCAGATCAGCACATATGAAGTTTAGTCCAAAAGCAAAACGACAATATGAAATAATAATGATCTCTGAGAGACAGAAAAAAAATATGGAGATTTGTGGCCTAATTAAGTCTTTCAGTAAAGCACTTTTTGATGCCCACTCTACAACTGGATTTTTTCCTCTCAGATATATCTGAAAAACAAACATGTCTTTAAGGTTCCTTCAGTCTTTCAATAAACCTAAGTTCTGCTGCTGATTTCTAAAATACTTTTTTATATTTTAGAGTACTTAGAGGACTATAGATCCAAAAGTGTACAGAGAGATTCTCTGAGCTGCTTTCACACTAAAGTAGACAGCTCTTTTACTTATAATACTAATTATCTGATCTATCATTTATAATTTGAATTAGAGTGTTAAATGATACAAGTGAAGATGGATTTGTAGAACTGATTTGTAAAAACTTGAATGGAAGGGAAGATTTATGTTAAAGTACTGCTGTTCTACCACAATGTGTGCTAATAAGGAAGAACACGACAGTGCGCTGATTAATGCAATACAGAAAACAACAGGAAAAATAAAGCAAACTGGAAAAATAAAGGAGTTATATGGATTCTTCTCAATTTAGAAACATGACACTTGAATGGGATTTTCTCCAAGTTAGGGGAAGAAAACCGTCCTTCTCCATTTCAGTATCTGGTCCTCACCAAAACTGATTAACCTAAGAAGTGCTCTCATGTTATGAGGAAGTAGTCAAAAGATCCAAGGTAATCACAAGTAAAAACCAACAAACAAACAAATAAACAAACAAGGACATTGACTGTTTATTAGCTTATTATTCAACAGTCCACTGTTAAGTCCACATAAGTAGGTGAGATAGCTAATCGATTATGTTTGTTCTGTTTAATATGTCTCTGTTTTGCATGAAACCAACTATGATCTGTAGATCTCTTGGATTCATCCTGTGATAAAGCTAAGATTTGAATTTTTTTTTCTTTAATGCATGTACTAACTACATGCATGGCTACATGATTATGCTTTGTAGAAAAATTTGCTTGAAAATGTCCTAATGCTAGCATATTTTCATATTGAGTCATTGGTGTGGAGTTACTGCATGCAGTCTAGTCAGTCTGTTTGCTAATCCAGAGTTAGTCTATTTGATAATCCAAACATTGACCTAATTTTATTATTCTCAAATTTGGACACTTTCTCTGCGTATCCAAAATGATACCAGCTTCTTGACAAGGGTTCAGTATGTTTCTGTCCTCCTCCCCAGTCTTAAACTGAGACCAGACAAAGAAAACCATGCACATATCCTTTTTAAAGGTCAAGTTCTGCTCTCAGTGACAGCAACATACCTGAATATAGATTTAGACCCTAGTGGCTCTCTTCTGTCAGGCTATCCGATGACTAAAAATGGCAATAATTTCTCCCTTTCAGTAGTTAATGAGTTACAAAAAATAACATTAGAACAAGAAAAGTGCTGTTGATGAGTGAAGTTTTGATTGCAAGGGCATAAATATGTTATCATTGATCTAAATCTGAAAGTAACAGAAAAATAGGCGTACTGAGTATACTGACACAGATGACGGTTTGTGGCTTGCATAGTATTTCTTCTGCACCTCTATCCTATAGCAGTTTTGCCTAAATAGGAACAAACAAACATCATAGTAGCTCCAATTGAGTCTGAAGTAGACCCTTTAAAGGCCACCATATCATGATATGGCTGTGACTCAGTGTAAATGCCATCACCAGTAATCACTTGTTGTACACAAATCTAGTAACTGACTTGGTTGCATAAATGTTTTTGTTCTTGGTGGTGGTTTGCAAACTTGAATATGATCTATTTATTTACCGCTCCTTAAATGTTTGCCTTCTTGCAATATTGAGACAGATTTAGGGGGATCTATGTCTGTGATCTGTAGAAGTTTTAGTTCTAAACCAGTACATTTCCACATGCCTCACAGTACCACTTAGACAACAGGCAGCCACAGTCATTGCTAAAATGAAATTGTACTATTTGTCAGTGCTTTTCCAATTTAAGCGAATATAAGCAAAAACCAATATTATGCAAATGTTCTTTTGTTTTCATTACGTCTGGCATTTTTTGCATACAAACTTTACAAAGAGTCATCTAAGGAAAAATGTGGTGAATATTCAAAAAAAATCTATGTCTGTTTTCTTTAATGTCAACTGAAATAATATGTGAAATGCATTTGGAAGTGACATGCAACTGGTGAAAAAAGAAATTTAAATTCAGTGGAAGAATTAGACGTAGTCTGAAACTTGGGGCTACAAGATTAAACCAAGTGGAAAGAATGGATGCACAGGTCTGATTCTTGATGGGGGTAAATTAATGAATCTCCATTGCAGTAGACCTATACCAAAGGAGAGCAATGGGGAATGTAATGACATGATGACATATGGAGTTTGCTATACGATTTATTTTTATGCAAGACTTTTCTATGAAATTTCTCTATTGTTTTTAATTCTTCTGTTTATTCTAATGTTTCCTTATTTTTATTTATGTCACTATTTGTATTTTGTACTACCAGCAAGCTCCAGCTGGGTTGGGAAATCACTGGTTTCAGGCGATTCAGATTTCACAAACCTGTTCTTGTCTGTTGATCAGACAATAACTGTATTGGGCTTTGGGAAAGATATTTAGGACATGAACAGAGTGAAAAATATGGTGTTCTTCAAGTCTAACTCAAATGTCATTATACTTGATATTCTGGGGGATTTTACTTTCAGCTGAGACCAGAAGAAAAGGGCAATAAATTATACATGTCTTCAGCTAAGGACAAGAGACCTTGAAGGAGAGAATTGGAACCAGACTACTGACAGAACAAAGAATTTTCAGAGTAAAAACTGTATCATGGCAAAAGAAAATGGATGGTTCTCTGCTCATCCAGTCCTTGCTATTGCTAAGCTATCTGTACTCACTTACCTTCAATATTCTGACTGACAGCCTCTAGAAATTTTTTCTGGGCATGTGATCATGTTATTTTGGAGGTAGACTGTTTGGAAAAGCAGACTGCACAGTTTGAAAAGCATTTTTTGAATTTTCTCATTCACAGAGAACAGTATCACTGGTAATATCAGAGTTGTGAATAAGAAGTCCTGATGACCATTTGTTTATGATTAATATTTTGTATTCACTTCCTGTTGATGCATCTATGGGTTTCAAAGTGCACTGCAGCCAGGATGGAAGAACAGCTCAATCTGCAGGTAGTATCAGCAAGCAGACCCAGTACAGTTGCCTGGGTGCTCCTGTTCTGCCCTGCACCTACCTACCCAGGGCACAAACACACGAGTGCATGGTACTTGCCTGTGTACTGTGACAAGACCCTGAGGCTTTGCTCTGCAACGGAGGTCATAAAATGCTTTTAAAAGATTTTTTTAGGTCTTTCAAAAGGTAAAAAAGACAAGTTACCCACTCATGAAATCTTTGTTTTCCAATCTCAATGGCATGTTTGTGCAGAAACCTCAAAGAAGATGAATCTTGCTGTTTGAAATTGTGTATGATTTGGGTAATACATGGCCAAGGAAAAGAGGTAGTTTCAGCTTTTAGAGCTTGTGTATAAATCCTGGCATGATTTTAGGTATTTCCAGTAAAACCACAGTGCTGTTCAGATTCTCCTGAGTATTCACCTACTTCAGTTTTCAACAAACCTAGGTGAGCTGCTGTAGAGTTGTCTGCAGGCCCTGACTATGTTTCAGACTTTGGATTACCTGATGGCTCCACTATATATTGTAGCTGGAAAACTAAGACAAACGTAGCCCCAATATTTAAATGGCTTGATGTTCTGCACACACCGTCTACAAGTCAGGGAGGAACTGAAGCACACCCAATATGACCTGTGCTGCAAAACTGAGGATTTATTGAGAAAAAAGACTGATATTCTTGAAATTGCCTGAACTGCATTTTCTCACCCTTAAACAGCTTAGCTCCAGAAAAAACAGAACAGTTTTTGATAAAACTTTGCTGGGGCTGATAAGAGCAGATAAAGACGAAATTTGAAAAATTAAAATTAAGCAGGTACACTGTGATAAAGTTTCAAGCAACTGGAAGAAGAGTACTAATGGAAAGTTTTGACCTCCTAACATATCTGTTGCTACCAGCTTCAGACTTACTCTAAAAAACACCCCAAGGTAAACAGATAAAGCCACTTAGACAGTTTTGGTCTCTGTCTGGGCTTTCTCCAAGTTCTCTGAGCTCTATTTGAGACAACAAAGAATTGTGCTACCTTCCAATGTGTCGCTTATCTGAAGTCACAGAAACATTATGCTTACTCAGCAAAATGTACTCTGCTTTTGAAGATCAGTTCACTGAATCAGATTACCTGCTGCTGGCAAGACTAGATGGAAAAGGATTTAATGTAACCAGTATCTAGTTCTTCAAAAATATATATAAACTCACTTATTTCTATTGCTTAAACAGATCCAAATATTTCCCATTCACAACAACATTTGAAATGTGGAACAGAAAATATAAGGCTTCAGCTTGTGTCAGTTTTCATAATTTGATGTAAGCCCCTGTGTTGCTTTTCTTACTAAAATAGAAAATACTGAAATGATGTGCATTACAGCATCATGGATTTGTCAACAAGCTATGAAATCTTTCAATGACTTCAAAAAAAAGGCAGATAATTTGGTATGGATATTCTTTAGCCACAGTACTATTCACCTAAAATTGCATACAGCCTGAAAAGCAATCCCATAGAAATATAAAGAAGGGGGAAAAAAGTTATAATCACAATTATGAAGCCATTCCTCAGAAGATGAGTTGCAAATTGGAAAAAGCAAACTTATAAAAAGTCTCTTTGTTGATTAATTATTTATTTTAGATTGTTATTGTTTGTCTATTTAGGTTGTTTATTGTCAAAACAAACAAATGGTTCCTGAAAGTGTACCTGACAGTAGGAGGTCAAATGTTTTGAGATTTCTTTTATAAATTATATTTGTGATAAAGGCTTGCCACAACTGGTAAGAAGGAACATTGATAGGACCTCAGTACCTAGAAATAAATTCAGTTCTGTTGTGTGGAGTAGCATATTTCATGTAGGAGAAACAGTCATCTATTTTTGGTTCAGCTGTACTCCTAAGAAATGCACCTTTCCTCCTACAGTAAGAACTTATTGTACTTTCACACCTCAGTGGACTGTTAGTAAAACATTTGAAGCACAAAATCCAGTAAGATTCAGTCAAGTGTATTACAGATTTGAGTCACTCACTGAAAATTGTAAATGCTCCATGAGAGTTAATTAAGTCCAATTCCTCCCTGATTAGCACAAATACTTCAGCTCTTCCTTCTCATTCTTTGGTTAAATCCCTCATGTGCAGTGTAAATCCCTTTTAAGTTTGTTTGTTTGTATTTTGTCTTATGATATTAAAAACTCATTCATTCAAATTCTGTTAAATAGTAAGTTAAGTTTCCAATAACATTCTGTAGATAATATGCAGCCCAAATGAAGTTTTCAAAAATCATATTCTATTTGATGAATTTTATACAGAAGTTTGTTCACTGTTAGAAACAATATTCTATCCACAGAATAAATTAGGCAGCTGGTATTACCATTGAAAAAAAACCCAGTAATGTCAAACATTTTTCACCATATAACCTCTTTCTGAATTGCTTATGATGGGCACAGTAACCATTTGAAAAGAAAACTTGTCATGGCTCCATCATGTTGTTTTTGAGGTGTTTTACTTATTTTATTGAAAGTAATTTGTCCATTTTAAAGTACAAAACAATAGAGTTCTGTCAAAATTTAAGATTTCCTTAGCCATTTATTTGAAGAAGACAAGCAGCTCCACACTTTGGAAGACGTGCTTTTGAAGCCAGCACAAGCATAATCCTGGAGAGAGTTGTAAAATAATCAAACAAGGTTTGGTCACGTTGCACTTCTAGGAAAAACATGCATTTGCATAAGACCAGTACTTGGCAACATGTCCTTACTAAGGTTTTCTTCAGGTTTACCCAAAGTCATATAATCTGTATGATACCAACTATATTAAAAACTAAAACAATACCAGACTACGTCTGAGCATCAGCATTTAATTAACTCTCTCCTTTGATAACTCACACTCTTGCAATTCCTGGAAATGGGTCAGAGTTTAGCACAGGTCAGGAATGAGTCCCAGATATATCGAAAAGTTGGTGCTAATCTGGCATGCTGCGCTGGCCTCATTCCCCAGTCATATCTTAGCAGGCCTTGCCTGTTTGCATGATGCACATGCAATCCCAATCCACCCACAGGAGCAGTGGAGATAGCCTCATTACTTTCCTTGACCAAGCAGATAGGGAGGAGATAGGATCAAAGGGGAGCCTCTCCTCATCCTGGGGGCCCTGCATTGGGCTTGCTCCATGAAGTTGCTCACTAGTATGCACAGGCTGGGGAGCCCAAACTGAATACGGTCCTCCCAGCAAGGTCTCACATGGGCCAAAGAGAGGGAAGGAATCAGCTACACTCTGGATTCACACACTGTGTGAGTATCCTCCATCATCATAGAGGTCTACTGTTAACTTTTGATCAGTTGCTTCTCTACCAAGAACCAAGGTGGTTTTCTGCAAGGCTGATCCCCACCCAGTCTTTCTCCAGCCCACACTGCAGCAAGTGCAGGACACTCCTCTTGCCTTTGTTAAATTTTATGAGGTATCTGTTAGCCTGATTCTCCAGTTTGTGGAGGTTCTTTTGAACAGCGGCCCTGGTCTTCAAAGCATTCACCTATGCCTAGTTTGGTGTCACCCACAAATTTGCTAAGGGTTGTTACCGGTGGAATTACACAGTATTTGTCGTAGCATTGTTCCATGATGGCACCACTAGTAGTCTCCTGTCAGTTTTACACGGGTAATTAATCACAGCCCTTGGTGTTGCATGATCCAGCCAGCAATCAAGCCACTTGTAGTCCATTGTAAGTTCACATCTTATCCATTTCTCTTGCTAAAGTCTAAACAACATTATTTACCTTGCTTACCTTAGCTTTTCTCTTGCCCACCAAACCAGTTGAACAAATGTCAAGCAGAGGGGGAAGAATCTCTTTCCTCAACCTGCTGGCTGTCCTCTTCCATGTGAAGGAGCACTGCTGACTCCTGCCCAGCTAACTGTCCACCAAGACCCTCAGGTCTTATTCTGCAAAATTGTTTTCTAGGCTGTGAGCTCCCAGTTTGTATTTTGCTGCCTGAATCCATATCAGGAACCACTGATGCTGTACAGGTTGGTATAGACACCCATTTGAGTTACTCAACTCTACTGTATGTCTGGCCAAAGGGATATCATCTAGCAACCCATGTCCTGAGGTTTCAATTTAGTGGCTTCCGTGACCCACATCAGAACTGAACCTCATTTCTCTGAGGACCATGAGAGGAAGTGAGGATGCCTAGGAGGATTGTTCTCTTGGTTAGCTCTGTTCACTACCACCACTTGATCACCTATCTCCATGTCAAAAGCAAAGCCAGGGCAATGCTCTGGAGAGTGTCCATGTAGCAGAAGTGTCAGGTTCCGGGCTGACAACTGGGTGACAGTGGGCAACATATCCAGTGGAACTGGATTTGGGAGGGCAGTGAGTGAATCTGCCTTCCTCTTATGCAACAGTCTGCCATTGACCGTATCTCAGATAAAAACATAGCCACAGAGGTTTATCTCTGCATAGCAACCAGTTATATCACGTTTCAGGGTACCCAACTAGGAGCATTTATGCCACAGTAGAGGTAAATAGAGTCAGATACACAGGCCTACCAGACATGAATGATCCTAGCAGAAATCTATAAATGGCTATGCCTGAAAATCTCCACTGACCTGTCCACCTCCAGTAAAAGGACATGCTGCTGTTTCCAGCATGGTTCCAAAGCCACTCATAAAAAAACCAAACCAACAAACAAACAAAAAACAACAAACACCACCACCACCACCAACAACAACAACTCTGACTTTTCCACATACCCCAGAAGCAAGAAGTACAGCTGGTAGATCCAGACTTTTCTTGATTTGAAGGATGCAATTTATACAAAGAAAGTTCTATAGCAACCTACCTACCTCTTTCATTCATGTGTATTCAGTAGTCTGCAGCCCAAACTTTTTTGCAGAGTCTACCACAAAAACACAACTTTTGTTTGTGCTCACTGCATTCTTTGCCCTGCTCTCAGATCCCTTTTTTCTGGCACTTGCCTGGATTACCACTCTCTATCAGGGCTTTGTAGAGTCCATAATAGCACATAAAGCAGAAGGCTTGTGTTTCATCTGTCATTTAGAGGCCAGATCCTCAGATCCTAGGATAGGGAAGGTTCAGTGTCCAAAGATGTTGCAGGAGAGATAAATCTGGATGTGGACTCTTCCATTAACAGGCACATGGTCTCCAGTCTGCATCCTCACTTTCTAGTGAATCATGGTGTTCATGGCTATCTATAGAAGAAAAAGCCTCTCAACGTTCCAAGTGGCTGCCTGGGAATAGCAGGAATTCAGAGGTTCCCTGAGGTGTTTTGGCAGCAACAGTGAGCAGGGTTCTCAAAGGACAACCTCCTAAACCTTATAGGCAGGTTGATGTCTCATGAATGGAACAAACAAAAATGGAATATATGGCCTTAAAATGTACAGAAAGTAAGTGTCAAGGCCAATCACAACTAACAGAGTTACTACACGCCAGTTACTCCAGAGACTAATGAGTTTAACAGACCAGGTGTGAGATATCAGCTGTGCTATGCCAATTAACCTTAAGAGCAAAGCACAATTTTGGAGATGCTTTATTTACTAGTGTAAACATAGCAGAAGAGTTGCCATCCTCAGTAACTTTTCTTTATGAAAACACTAGTGCAGGGCATATAACAGCAAAAAACATTGGGTTAGAGTTGTACTTGGTTGCAAACCTTGAGGAAACCTCTTAGTCTCAACATGTACAGTAACTATTCTTTACTTTGTCTTAATTGTCTTTTTTCTAGTGATCAAGACTTCACATTTCTGACTTATAAAACAAATAAGAATGTAATTTATATGTTAAAAAGAAGGTTGGAAATTAATAGGAAATTAAGACAATCAGTAGTTTGTGCAAAATTATTATTTACAGAGTAGAAAATCTAGGTCTCAGATAGTCTCAGTGCCTTTTGGGATGAATAGGACACAGTTTTGAACTTAACTCTTTTCTCTGGAGTAAGCTTGTTCATTCCTTCCACAAAGTAAATATACCCTCTTTAGCCGGTGGTTTGTGCATGATTAGGAAACTGGGGCATGTCCCCCTCAACAGGTTAGTATTGGTTAAAGGTAATATTAGACCTACTATGTATTTGAAGTTGATCTGTGCTCTAAGAATCAGGGGCTTGTACTCCAGCCTGTTGATAAGAACATGTTAGGAAAATAAGGCAAAAGAGACTTCCAAGTTCAATGAATCCAGCATCCTGCTATTTCTGGCAACCATGGTGATAATTTGCCTAATTTGTTGTTGACAACCAGTAAATGAGCTGATCTTTTGTAAAATTCTTGCTGTGGTTTTGGTGTTTGTAATTTTCTATGGCAATAAGTTCCACAGTTTACAGTTAATGAATGGAAATCTCCTTGAATCAGTTTTTAATTGACAGCTTTTTAATGTCATCGCATTTATTTGTATTTGTTTTCTGAGACAAAGGAACAGAAAGTTCTGATTTCTAATGCTTTTCTTATATAATGTACTTTTATCATGCATTTTTCTTCTGCTTCTTCACGAATCAGTCCTAATTACTCAGTTTATTTTCCTGTGCAAGCACTTCCAGTCCACTGGTCATACCTTTCAATATCCTAAAAACTAACTTAAGTTCTGCAATGTCCCTTTTGGGATAGGTGATCAGCACTGCACACTCCAAATGAGGTCATACCATTAATTATAAAAAGTCATTATATGCCAATGTTAATTACCCTATTAGTCTTCATGTAACCTAACTTCTTGTTAGACTCCCAAGTACAGCTGCATATCAAACAATCTACAGCAATTTCCAGGTCTGCTATTGGAGTGGCTTCCATGAATTTAGAGCCCTCTGAGATGCTGGAGAAGTGGGAACTTTCCCTTTCAATATGAAATTAAAAATTTATTATGTCGATGAGTAAACTACTTGAATCAGGCCTCTCCAAAGTTTCTTTCAATCTCTGTGATCTTTCCTTATTTAAATAACTCAGTGATACCTGGGAAGTTTAATAAATAGAATTACTACTGTCCTACACTTCTTTTAAAACCATTGATAAACACTAGACAATAGAAGTTTCAGTGCAGTAGAGTCCTTGTTCTGTTCAGTTGGTTGTTTTGGTATGGTGTTTTTTTTAACTGATCATGTAATTGTACTCTTTGACCTTTTCTTCATTATAATATTGCTACTCCTCTCAAGATTATTTTATTTCATACAATCATAGAATATCTCAATTTGGAAGTTAGCCATAAGGATCATCTTGTCCAGCTCCCTGATCCTTGCAGGACTACCTAAAACTAAACCATATGACTAAGAGTGTTGTCCAGATGCTCCTTGAACTCTGTCAGGCTTGGTGCCTTGACCATTTCCCCAAGGAGTCTGT
This sequence comes from Patagioenas fasciata, assembly GCF_037038585.1. NCBI lineage: Eukaryota > Metazoa > Chordata > Aves > Columbiformes > Columbidae > Patagioenas > Patagioenas fasciata. The sequence continues at coordinate 74,653,068 of NC_092521.1, read as the reverse complement.
TCCAGTGACCGATCACCCTCTCAGTTAAGAACTTTTTCTTAATGTGCCATCTTAGCTTCCCCTGATGTAGTTTCATTCATTTTCCTCGTGTCCTGTTACTGGGCAACAAAGAGATCAGCACCTCCTCCTCCACTGCCCTTCTTGAGGAAGGCGTGGACTGTGATGTGGTCATCCCTCAACCTTCTCTTCTCTGAGATGAACAAGCCAAGTGACTTCAGTTGATCCTCATAAATCTTGCCCTCAAGGCCTTTCACCATCTTGCTTGCCCATCTCTGGACACACTCTAATAGTTTAATGTCCTTCTTATACTGAGGCACCCAAAACTGTATGCAGTACTCAAGGTGGGACCAGTGTATTGTAGAGTGAGACAATCGCGTACCTCAATGAGACAGCTAGAATGTGCTTGATGCACTCCAGAACATGGATTTTGTTTGGTTTGAAACAAATTGTTTGTTTCTTCTGTAGAATCTTATTCCCGAAAATGTCAAAGGCTCTTTGGTAGTTTTATTAAATTATGTGAATCAGTTTTCCTTCATCTATCCCTTTATAGATACATTCAAAGAACTTTAAAAAACAAACAAACAAACAAACAAACAAAAACGAACAAGATTTTCTTTTGCAAAAACTGTGCTGGTTTTATTCAACTTCATGATATCCCAGACACTTTATTTTTGTCTTTATTTTTCTCCCTTGGTAAACAACATTTCAACTACAGACTTAGGCCTTAATTCTCTAAATATTTTGAAGAGTTTCTTACTATGAACTGGACCAGAGGTTAATCTAAGAATTCTATTAAAAATAGCTCTACCAATATAACAAATATAACAAAATTTAGGTATTCCTAAAAAAGAGTAGCATTGATGTTATGGCTTTAATTCACAATAGAAGAAAATTAATTAGCCTAGAGAGGTCATTGTGCTATTAATTTAATTGACTCAGGTTCTATTCTCTCTGTAATTTTTTGGAATATTTGTACCCTGGGATTTCCACTAGTTAAAATGCTCTTACCGTTTTGTTTGAAGAAGAAAACAAGGACAAGAAAAAAATTTTATTCAAAACTGTCAATAACTTTTTCCTAATCTAGAAACTGGTCACACCAAAGGTCTATTGAGCTGAACAGCTATTACAATGGTCAACGGAAGATACCCAAGATAAAGTACAAGGACAAGACAAGTAAACAGCGATATTTCTTCAAAATACTCTGTAGCTTCAGCTTAGGGACTTCTTCAGCTAGATACCATAACTGTTCATTTAATAACCCTTGATGGAATTTTCTATGATATTGTTCAATCACTCAACTTCTGTTAAAGTTTTAGCATCCACATCACCCTTACTAGCTGGAGATTAGGTGATGAGTAAGATGGTCAACCCTGTACTTTTTAGTTCAAACCTTCAGTGAATCTCAACAAAAGCTAACTAATTTTTATTGCTTTGTGGAAGGTGCTCAAGTCACTTTACCGATGTTAGAAATGGTTTAGTAAAATAAGTTTACCTTTTTTTCCAGCACAGAAAAGATCTTAGGGTTTACAGTGAAATTCTGTCTTGAAGGAGTATTTATTTCTGCTGCTGTTAGTGACTATTTTGTGCTTGGCATCAGAGTAGAATCAGTCTATTAGGCAACAAGGCTTTTGCAGAATAAATTATGAGATTCCATGATTTCACCATTAGACCAAATGTGTACAAAGAAGAGCTTATTCTCTTTCTAACATCAATTTGCATATATTACTCCTGCCTGGTATAGTTTCAGGGGTGATTAGTCTTCAATATAGGCCCTGAGTAGTGACCTTAGCAAAGAAGGGAGAGGCCTCTGTCACATTCACAAAGCAACCCTTAAAGACATGGAGAAGGAGTGGAAAAGCTCAAACCTGAACTTTATACTCTAATAACCTTCTGTATAATTTCACTGCAAATACATTTTCCAATTGTAGGCTCATACTGCTCTCTATTAGCATGTGGAACTTTTGTTAGTACTTTCAGTGATGTCAAGAATGTCAACTTTGATGTATCTAGAAGCATTTTTCAGTTATCAAAGTTTTTATTAACCAGAATCTCTCCTGTCCTTGCCTCATAAGTATACTAGACAATCTAATCAGACAGTTCTAAACTTTCTGAAATTAATTGACACCCGTGGATTTCTGTCTGTTTGAGGACAAGAACATCAGGATAAAGTATGATATGAAAGAAGTCATACTTTAACCATATATTTCTAAGATAAGTCCTGATTTTTGTTGCAGGTGGCAATAAAAAAAAAAAAAAAAAAAAAGGCAAAAATTTTGTTTAAAACAAAAGACCCTGACTCGCTCTGGAGATGTACTACTAACATTATGGCAAATCACTTCAATTCATTTTTGTTCTAGTTTGAAACCTACAAATTGGCAAAGCTGCTGCTTAAGACATCTTTCCATAGAAATTGCTTTAAGGTAGCTACATGTAAAGATTCACAGAAAGAGAAATAGTAATTATCATTGCAGACAGCTCAAGCTGAAGAGAACTCTGCACTTCACAGCAGCAATTAGAGAAAGTAAACTTGGTAAGATGGATAATGAACAGGAGATAAAGCACAGAAGTATCACATTGGAAATCAATGGAACACTCTTTTCAGATTCAGTCCTGAAATGGATGAAGAAATAGAGAGTGTCCAGAAACAAAAAATTAGAATGATTAGGTGTATGGCATACAGAAAACTGTTTTATGAAGAGACATTATGAGATCAAGATTTAGTAATCTGGCAAGTTGATTCATACAAGCTACACATTTAAACATATCACAGAGAATCGCAGGATAGTTTAGGTTAAAGAGACCTCTGGAAATCATCAGTCAAGTCCCCTACTCAAGCAGGGTCAACTAGATCATATCTCCACAGATGCAGACTGCACAATCTCCTCAGGTAACTTGCTCCAGCATTTGACAACTGTCATTGTAAAAAAAGGGGAGGCCACAAAAGCTGGAAGGTGTCTATGTAACATGTATATATAGATATCGCTACAGCTATATAGATACATACACATGTATTTACCATCATCCCGCAATCCCATGTGAGCAGGAGTGTATGCAGGTAAGAGGAAAAATTTATGTAAGAATTCTTACTTACAGAATCTTTGTTTCTTTCTAGTATGATATCAGGCAAAGAGGTTATCAGAGGTGGTGGGTTTGCTAAGAATTTATTTTCAAGTTCCAGTACCTATAAGAAGATATGAACTGTCTTAGATTTGTTTTAACTACATAAAAATATTATTGCTTGTTTAACTCATTCTCAAAAGGTGAGGTCAGAAGCTTGCTGATGTTATTCTCATTTTAAATTGATAAAAGAATGTGTATTTCAGAATCAGATTTAGAATGTTGTAACTCTTTTGAGTTTGAAGATATTTTGGAGAAATACTTCCAAAGGTAGAAATATTTTAACCTTACAGCAGATCTCTCTGTAACTGAAGAGTGAAGGATTTCAGAATCTTCCCCTAAATTATCAGCTGTACTTTAGTAACAGAGATTTGTCACTGGATTGTGAAAATGCTGTCTCTGGTCTGTTTTAGTCATTCATGGGTAAGTTCAAACACCATTGGATTTTTCCAGAAAACCATGTTGCAATATTTTAACATTTCTCTTGATTTCTGTCTGTAAATAGTAATTTTAAAAATATAATCGGGAATTTTACATAATGTGAGAAATATCTGATAGCACCTACCAACATATTTTCTCAGTAAATGACACAGAATGGTTTACCAAATAATGAAATGAAAGTGTACATTTTTTTCCAGAATATTCAAAAAAGAAATTTATAAAAATCCTTTTCCCTTTTTGGTTTAGTTTTCTCATGTATCCAAATTTCTCTTGTCCAAATTAATCTCTGCAGTCTGTTCTATTATTCCCACTTTCTATTCTGATCCAGATACGTTAACATTTCTCAGAAAACAAATACTTTGGCTGCAGTGCAGAAAAATAAGAAAGTATCCTGGGGCATCTCTTGTATGTTAATTATAGCTCTGGCTGTTTTCCAGGAGCAACTGTTTTAGAAACTTGTGCATGGAAAGCAACACTGATGAAAGAATCAGTATTGAAAATACTGTTTATTAAAAAATAAAAAAATAAAACAAAACAAACAAACAAACAAAAGATTACTTTCAGACGCAAAATGTAATAGTGGATGCAAGGGTTTAGACACGATAGTCACAAAGAAGAAAGAAGGAAATAAGCAAGCCAAACACTTGAGATCTGTTTAGTGACATAGTAAGAAATATATAGATAGAAAGAATGCAAACATAGGCACCTACAAACACACACACATACATGGACACACACATGTCATCCACTTTATAAATTTTCTGAGTATTGCTTATTATCTTGTCAAACACCATATGCAAAGACAATACAACATCTTGTGTACTAACCTAACCTCTTGTCCAGAACTGTGGCATGTGAGTTGGTTACATGTTATTTTTTTTTCAGAGTAGCCTCCAATTTTTACATCTCAGATTTTCAGTGTGCTGTTTGAGTCTGATTTAAAAAAAAAAAAAAGGAATATTCTTATCCATAAATGGAGAAAACAGAAGTAGATGGGAAGTAGACTTTTACTGGATGTCAAACTCAGACTGATAAGAGAAGAACTTCTTGCCCCTTTGTATCACAGTTGGTACCTGGGAGTTATGGACGATGTGGCACAAGTAGATGTAAGAAAGATCTAGCTCCACCACTCTCAGAAGTTGTGGGTAAAATCTTGAATCAACTGCTTGTCCCTAATGGTAATCATGAGGTGAATTAGGAAAGATTATCCCTTTCAAGTGTTGCCCATTACAACAGTCACTAAGATATTCACCTCCTTTGATATCACATTGTTTATTAAAATAGTGGTCCCCCTGTTTGCAAGGCAATTTATACAATTTGCAGTTTCCAGTATAAAACTATCAAGCCCATTTAAACTCTATTTTGACTATTGTGTGGTCTTGTGCAGAAGAAAATAACATGATCTTGCCATGTCAAGGTAGACCTAAAAACATAGATTTGCCCAGGAACTGTACAGTGCAATGCAAAAGGATTGTTGATAGTGTACCATAGGTTCTTTCTGAAGATCTCAAGAATTTATGCTTCACTCATGATTTTCAGGACTTCTCTCTGGAATTCAGAATAACCATTAGCTTTTGTTTTAGGAAAGATTCCCAATCCTTCACAACTACTGGTTTCAGAATTTCTGTTGTGAGATCTTCATCGATCAGTCCATGAAACCTCTGGTGCCAGAAAGAGAATGGCCACAAGGATGGTGCCTTGCCATAGTCAGCTCTGCTGTAGTTATAGGTCTGCGTATTTCAGGTTAATGCATTTGTAGGTGCTTATTTTCTGCAGCTCACACAGATTACAAAGAAAATAGCAAGTTCACAACAGTTCAGTTTGCTTTTTGTCTAAATTGTTAAGAACGACATTTTTTTCATCACCTTATATAAGTAAAAAGTTATGGCCCTCTTTTGCTCTGTTTTCACTTCCATCCTATGAAACAAAGAGTTCTTGTCTACTTCTTTGAGGAAGGATGAAAAGGCATTTCAGTAATTAGTGTTTGCAAAGTTCTAAGAAGGAGACGTCCTAAATTTAAGTCACCAGGATCAAAATAATAGGAAAAATTCTCTGTTCCAGAACTTTCATAAATGTTCTCACATATACACAGCCTTTGATCAATTGATCAAGACGATTGTGATGCCTTTACTCATGTGGAGTAGATTATTACACAACATAAATAGTCCTGTAGAGATCCCACTGAAAGTACTTGTGGTTTGCAGTAGTATTTGATGCAAGCAAGAGCGTTTACTATCAATTGAAAATGAGTAAAGAGGGTCCACATCAGTTTTAATTAAATCAATAGGAGTGTTGTCATTTGCTTCACTAGGTAGGTGCTTTGCCTTTTTTACAAGCTTTCTAATAGTCCATTGTAAAATATGTTTCTCTCTAGTGAGATCAAAATGCATCCAATACTGTCATAACAGAGCACATTCTCACTGCCATTCTTCAGCTCAGAAAGGCTTTTCAATGTGGTTGCAGTCACTGTGCTATTTTACAGAGTGTAGCATTTACAATGGTTGGCACTTGTTTGGACATTTGTGTTCCTCTGAAATAATGAGACCGACACAACACAGTGTGACATGCAAATATTAAAGAATGCTTTCCTAAGCCATGGAACAGATAATAATATGTTCAGCTCCTCTAAATTAAAAGCATCACTGTTTTTAACCATGAAAACATAAAAAGAAAAAAACATTGTTACACTGACTAACTACTGTAAAGGATGCAGCACCTCCACCTCCAAGAGAGATCTTAAAAACTGATGGGCCTTGTAACTTGCCAAAGCTTCAAACTATTTCAGTACATGTAGGTTTTTTTTATAAAAACTGAAAAAAAACTTAGAACAGACTCATTAAAGTGCATGCAAATATTCAAAGCAAACTTTCACCTAGTAGAGCTTTCTCTTTAAAATGTAAATGTTTTGCCACTTATGAGTTTAACAGTTTGGAAAATCAAAAAACTTTAAGATTTTTATTAAAGATCTGCATTATCTGAAAGTGACTGGGATGGATAGTCCTCAAAAGCACAAAATGGATGGCTTGTGTATATGCTAATACTCGTGCTATTGTAGCTCATATACATCCCAGCCAGCAACTGTTTACAATGTCTTTTCATATAATGCTGGGAATCAGACTCGAAGGGGAACTCTTTTATTGGTTTATAGGGCCAGGTTGTGAAATAATGCTTTCAATTCTATTAGGCAACCCATGCAACTTCTTAGGCGTAGACAAACACCTGGTAACATTTTTAAAAACAGAGGTATTTTCACAGCCTACCATTTTCCCATTTCAGGTTAATTATTATGACCCAGAATTTTAGCTTGCAATGTATGAAATACAAGGCTACTTGTGACCTACTGAGGTTTACTTATTTCTAATTTAAATAATGGACAGATATGCTCTTTGACAATTGCCAGAGCGAGTCATTCAGTGGCCCAGTGTCACTGAGGCTGTACACATGTAAATCAGAAGAAAATTTGGCCTGCAGTCTGGGCTTTGCAGTCTACATTTGTGTTTATTTGTGTTTATATGTGTTCATGAGTACAAACTAGTACTGCTTTCCTTTTGTTTAGCAGGCAACATGCTATCACAGTTGTCTGTAGCAAGTGAGTGGTTTCCAGCGTCTTTAGAAAAAATTGACACAGCAGCCAGGCTGTGTTCTTGAGCATAACACTCGAGGCAAAAACATGCACATGATGAGTATATTTTGTGTATGATTTCTACGTGCTTATTGCACAGGACCTGGGGGTCCTGGTGGACAGCAGGATGACCATGAGCCAGCACTGTGCCCTTGTGACCAGGAAGGCCAATGGCATCCTGGGGTGAACTAGAAGGGGGGTGGTTAGTAGGTCAAGAGAGGTTCTCCTTCCCCTCTACTCTGCCCTGGTGAGGCCACATCTGGAATATTGTGTCCAGTTCTGGGCCCCTCAGTTCCAGAAGGACAGGGAACTGCTGGAGAGAGTCCAGCATAGGGCAACAAAGATGATTAAGGGAGCGGAACATCTCCTGTATGACAAAAGGCTGAGGGAGCTGGGTCTCTTTAGCTTGGAGGAGAGGAGACTGAGGGGTGCCCTCGTACATGTTTATAAATAAGTAAAGAGTGAGTGTCACAAGGATGGAGCCAGGCTCTTTTCCGCGACAAGCAATGATAGGACAAGCAGCAATGGGTGCAAACTGGAATACAGGAGGTTTCACTTAAATATGAGAAGAAACTTCTTCACAGATAGGATGACAGAACCCTGGAAAAGGCTGCCCAGGGAGGTTGCGGAGTCTCCTTCTCTGGAGACATTCAGAACCTGCCTGGACGCCTTCCTGTGTAACGTCATCTAGGTGTTCCTGCTCCGGCAGGTGGATTGGACTAGATGATCTTTTGAGGTCCCTTCCAATCCCTAACATCCTGTGATTCTGTGATTGCAAGAAAGAAGGCTGAAGTTCCTCGGAAAGTTCAGGAGTTTTTAAGTATATTCCATGAATACCAATTCCAAGTCCTCAGTCTGTCTACCTATAATATTTTGGTAATGTAATTTAAGTTTTTCTATTTTATGTAAGACTGGATTCTACAAAGAAAATGCCTTTAAAAGTGTGAATGCACTGACTGAGCTCAATTAAACTAGATTATTGATAATAATAATTATAAATACCAGAAGGAAAAAGCAAAACCAAAAAAAGCTCAATTTACTTTGTTACAGATATGCTTTTTTGTAACTGCAGCTAAAAGCAAAGTCCTGGTTGAATGCTTCCCTTGAGTACTCTAGCAAGCAAGGCCAATATAGATAATCCTTCAAAGTAGACAGTGATAGATCACTTTTTTTTCAGGACAGCACAGGTGATGTCAGCAGTTCAGAAATGGCATTGTAGGACTTCAGACCATTTATGAAATCCATTTGAAAAACTCAAGTAGACTCTCAGGTGAATAATCCACACTCACCTCTGTTTTCTGCAAAAACACAGCCAAGCTTAAAGATAGTCTAGATATATTTACTGGAGCTGCAGGTGTGTAGTGTAAAAATCTGGATCCAGGATATGTAGGTATGTGTGCAATATTATTTTAAATTAAGAAATCTGAAATAGATTTTTCAAGTTGCTCTGATGAATTTGATACAATTTGAACTATATGTCTCGTATGAGACTGCAAACAAACACAACCCAAATTAAAACAAACAGGTTTAGTAGTTTTTCACAATTATAGTATACCAAATTTTATCCACAAGCAGGTATTACAGGGCTTATTAAAACAGACTCTCCTTCCTTTGACAGATTAGCAATGACTCTTTTCCACCTCTCCTTTTAGTTACATTTAATAGGGCTTTAAACCTGGGAGAACCTACCAGCTGCAGCCTCCAGGGACCCATTTCATATTCTTGCAATTTAGTGGTGAAGCCTGTGATTCCTTTTTTCTCTGTATCCACTAAACATTTCGAATTTTGATGGTGGTGGTGTTTTTTTCTTGGTTCTTATCTCCAGCCGCTGATAAGTGTTTGTGTCTTGTTGTAGCTGCTTGGATGTTTTAGAAAAGGATTAGCTTTTCCCTGGAGTGGTTTGAGGCCTTTGGTACTCTGCTGTGTTTGGGGTGAGTTTGTTAAGGAGCTTTTACCCAAGTGCTTGCTTTGCTTCTGTTACCCTGAAGCCAGTACTGGAGACAGCAGGGAATGTCCTTCTGACCTGTATGCATACAACTGTTCTTCTTAGAGGGGTTAGATATTTGTTCTTTATTTTATTATGCATATAATGTGCCTTGGGCTAAAGTAAAATCCAGGTTAGCTCATGATCCTGCTTGTGGAAGAAGTATTTTACTGCCAACAGGTCTATGCAAGGCTTTCTACAAATTCATAATAGGGACATAAACTGTATCTGGTCTAAGTTACTACTTAGCAAACTCTGTAGAAGTGTTCATAGTCTTATGACTCAATATTTATGACTGAACTCTGTTGGGGCTATACAAAAGTAAGAGTAGGATTAGATAAAATGTTTGGTGTGATTCTTTCCTTCTATTGACTGCATTTCCCTTGTATTTTCTCTTTCGTTTCAGTATGGTTTACCAGGTTGGCTTGGATCTAATTGCTGAATTTCATCTTGATTTGTCAGCTTCTCATTTATTGTCCTAATATAATATTGACAGTGTTTGGTTTTGTTACTTTACAAATACTCTGTAATATATACAATATAAGCAGTCAGAAGGATGTAGAATGTAGAAAAAGAAAGCCTGCAACGCAAGCAGTGAGAGAATATGCATATGCCCTGTAATTTTCCAGTGGTAAAGGTACAGAAAAAGGCTGCTTTGTAAATCCTCTGATAGCAGGCTCTATAACCAGGGTTTTATTTTCTGAAATGCAATGTAATTTTCTCTTTGAAATTAATATGAATCTTGATTTTCAAAACATATATAAATAGGAATTTCAGTTGTCAGAGTTCTACTTACTACCTTATGACAGGCCCAGCTATAGTCTTTTTTTGTGGAGGATTATATATTTATTAAGCCATTATAAATAATTGGAAAGAGTCTGAAGAACTGACTTGAATTCCACCGTCAGTTTACTCTGGCATATGTTTGTGCTGCTGCTGAAAAGGTCATTTCTACTCTTGTCTTTATGCTGGACCTAATGTTCATGTGGCCTCAGCACTGACTGATTAAAATGGTGTAAGGTGAAAACTGAGAGGAGTGAGAGGTGATTTCCTGAAGAATTTTGCTGTGTGACTGCATGAATGCCAGCCCTGACAAGTGGTAACTTGGAGAAGGAGCTTCAGGACATGATGGCTGTGACTGCTTCTTGGGGCACTAGCCTGTGCCAGATTTAAACCTGAACCACTAAAAGACAGCATTTGACCCTTCGTTTCCCCAGCCTGTGCTGTGTTACCCATCTGTAACTCTGCCTCAGAGACGTGACTAAGCTTCTTTGTACTGACCCACTTAAACATGACAACAAACAGCACCCAGCCAAGAAGCAATTTATCTTGCAGAAAAATAAAATTGAATTCTTCATGTAGCACACTATATTCCCCAAACCCGCAGGCTGGTTTTGCTTGTGGCCTAGCAGACAGTACTCTATGTAATTTTCATTAATTTAAGTGATTTCTGGCCATGTCAGTTTAGTTTCATGGTGAACTAAACATACAATGTAACAGTCCAAATAAAGGCAGGATCTGCAGAAGCCCAGCAAACATTACTGTGGATCTTCATGAAACAGTGAAGATTGTATGTCCTAATGTGTTTGCAATTCTAGTTTGAGAGAATACTGTCTCTGCCCACTGTGTTTATTCTTCTCAAAATCAGCATAACTGAATTTTGTCTCCAAATACTTTAGAAATTACAGGCACCTTTCTTTGACAAATATTTTGGGCTTTTGTTTGGTTGGGGTTTTTATACATTTAGACTGAATGTGTGCTCATTTTCTAAATCATAATCCTATTCCTCTCTCCAATTTTGGGGTTTTTTTTGTCCCTGGAGTTTAGAAAAACATAATTTCAAATGTTGCAGAAGTAGTATAAAGATGTACTGTCCCATACATTAAAAAGCACTGCCTTTATCTTGTACCTTGGTGACTTATAAGAGCGAAGAAAAATGTCTGTTCACTACACATTAAAATCCCTGGTGAGTTAAATTTTTCCAGTTATAGGGCTGTTTTGAGTGATTTATGGTGTATGGTGCATGGGTGGAAACTCACAAGCAACATTTAATAGGCTTGTTCCAAAATCCAAGCAACAATATGGATTGCACATGCTACGTGTTGGGGTCAGTATTTAATATTATATATAACAAAAGCCATTACTTTATGACAGTAGCTGATGTCAACACAACATGTTCTGCCTCACAGAAGTAAATTTGTGGGTCTCTGTTCCCAGTATTCCAACCAGAGGTTTCTTCTAAGTCTTGTGAGAAGAACACATTTCTGACTGTGCTCACAGTAAAGGTACTGTCAGTATGAACTTAAATGTTTAAGCTAAATTTTATGTATGGTAATGAAGGGTGAAATGCCCATGGTTCTCTGTGCCATTGTCTCCCAGCTCACTCCTACTGGAACTACAGTGCCTAGTGATGGCTCTAATATAAAAATTCAGTTCTGTTTCAGCATGCTTTGTGTTACTCTTGTTAGCCGCGGGACAGCCTTTCATTACTGTTTCTGTACAAATCAGGAACATCTTAAGTGTATTTTCACCATTTTCCTTCTTTATTTAAAGCACTATGAATGTTTAAATGTTTCAGATTGTCTCTACATATATATGTACATAAGTATTTCCCTCTCTCATAATTACTTGTGACATGGTGAAACTGTACTATGAAACCAACTACAATAAATACTTCTCCACTTATCTTGTAGAACTGATGGTTAAGACTAAATCTACATTTTTAGTGTCAAAAACCAGTAGGCCATATTGTCCCTATTGCATTACAGTCTCTCTTCGTTTTAGCCAAACCACACAAAAAAGAAGGACAGGTATCACAGTAGATGTATATGGAATCATTTCTTGAAAGATATGAGCCTGGGTCAAAATAAACAACCAAATCTTAATTTATCAATCAGTTTTAATCAGTGTTTATTTACACAAAAGCTTGCATAGTAGCTTAAAAAATAACAAATGACACATGGCTGCTGGATATTAGCCTGTTCTCCTAGACTACAGCAACGTAAGATATTCTGTGCTGATGCAAGACTAAAATCAGGGGGTATTTTTCAGTCCTCAAGAAGGAAGTGCAATGCAAAAGCAATGTATGATCTTAGATATTATACCTTTGGTGTATATTTTTATGTTGATAATTTTGTGATCCTATCACTGGTGTAAACAATCTGTGCCTACAGTTGGTTTCTATGTTGGCACACAGACACCCTGGGTCCAGTAGAAGTGGTCTGCTGAAAAGTAGTCCCAAGAAATGCCTTAGAGTATGAATGAAGCTGGAGAGATGGACAATTATTGTATTGGCCATATTAGAAGTATAGCAATTACAAGATAGTAGTTGGCATTTCATCGATGATGTTATTGAGAAAAGAGCTTGGAACAGAATGCACTTCCACACACAGCTTTCATTTGAAATGTTACTGATTGGGAAATTGTTTGAAGTGCATATAGCTGAACTGTCATTTGGTCCCATACTGATTACTTGTATCATTTGCTTTTGTTTTTCAAATAGTTATCAAATTGCTCTGAATGAATGGGAGTGGTACAAACATGGCGAAGAATTATCCACATAATTCCAGTCTGTGAACACGATCTACATTAACTTAACAGAAAACCATGCTTTCATGTAAGCGTTCTCAGGCCTAAGGAATTTAATAGAGCCTCCATACAAATATCGAGGATTCTGCGTTGGGTCCCTTGCTTCAGGTTTGTAGCCAAAATATATGATTATAATTAAAATTTGCTCATTTCAACAATTAAAAAATCCTTTCCCCCTCAACATGTTTGTGATAGAGATTTCATTTTCAGAAAAACAAGGCTTTTTAAATGCCTCGATAGCAGATGTTGCTGTTAACGAAGTATCCCAAGGATATATGCATTATGAAACAATCACCTGGAAAAGATGTAAACTGAGCAAGGGAAATTCACTGCAGAATCATAAATATCTCATTCTGCATAGAGTAACTGCTTGTTACTGCTATCAATATAAAACTATAGCTGTAACACAGAAAGAAAAACAAAAGTAAAACAAATTAGCCATAGACACCTGGTCAATAAGAATTGCTGCCAGGGCTAAAGCAAGTAAAACAAAGCTGCAGGCAGGTCAAGAAACCTTCCAATAAGGCAGATCAGACAAGTCTCAGTCTTGAGGCCTTGCAAACTCACTAGAAGTACCAGGAATACTGCATTACAGGGCTACCTGGCTACATAGGTAAAACAATCATAATAAAGGGCGAAATTTAATAGTGAGTCAGGAGAACATGTAAGGACCACTGATTCCTTAATTAATGAAGGGAACAGATGAATGTTTCAATGTGTAATTCTACTTCTTGTTAATGGTAAATGTGAAGTCTCAAATCGATGTATGTAATTCTGACCCCATAGTTATTATTGCAGTTGATTAACTCTTTATTGAGAGTCATGATCCTTCCTAAGTATCTCTGGATATGATATTGAATTATTTTGTGTTTTACACTAGCACTGCTGAAATATTTGAAGTGAAACAAAAGTAAACCCCATCTGTATCTCGGGCAATAATGAAATAAACACATTGCACTTCTTTGCACTTGACCTTGTTTATAGGTTTATATCCTGCAAAGAGAGAGTGGTCTTCCATGGCCTTTACAGAACCAGACACCACTAGGAAAGCAATTAAGAGACCAGTCCGAAGCAGCAAAAAGAAAATCAAAAGCGAATCTGAATGGGATCACTTATTTAATCTCATTAGCCTTTGTAAACTCACAGGTTCTTCATGAGCTTGTGAGACACTCTCTTATTCTATAAAAATGAGTGGCATTTCTGTAAGGAAGCTGTACCTCCATACACTGTTTGGCAAAAGGCAGTAAGAAAGATGAGTTAGCATTCTTGTGACTCGCATTGTTGTCAGTTGCAGGTTCACACCCTGCCTGAATATCAACAAGGAACAATACTACAGAAAAGCTCTACGATGTGAGTTGCTCTTTCCCACCTTTCATTTTGCCTTTCTTTCCTGTGTTTGCTTCACGGTCCAAGTTCATTAGCTTCTAACAGAAAACTTGCTTATTATAAATTCTTTCAAAACTGCAATGCAGTCCAATAGATGCCAAATCTCCTCCTACATTTTGGGTACATCTTAAGCTGCCAACAAAGTGTTATTGTTTTGTTGTTCTGTGGTCTGCTAAGCTCTTCCACATGAACAATTCCAGAATATACATGAATTTTTTTAATAGACAATCTACTTGCAGGACTTTTTTTAAACCTTTCACCATCCCTTCCATTTGGATATCAACTGTCTCCAAATACCCACAATCTATTGTTATAGAAGTAGCTCCAATTCTTGAGCATTCTTTTTACTGGAACTGTGTATGAGCTAAAAGTCTAAGTTCAGTGGTACAGTAATAGTCTTGAACTCCAGAGCACATACGGTGTCTCAGGTTTTAAGCAGGAGACTCACTCTTCTGCCTGTTTGTAGTGGTAGTAAATTCGACGAATCCAGACGCCGGCATAAGCTCTTTGATCGAACGGGCGGGCCGGGCGAGAGTAAGGAGTCTAATTCAATGTGAATTTACCATCCGTACTCTTTAATGAACTCTTAAACAACACTGAATATCAATGTCCCCAAGACCACGTTTTTCCAAGCCTTATATACTCTATACCAAAAGGCCATGCGGCAAGTGCAGGCTACAATTGGTTACACTCACAGTCACTCATCCCCCCCACTATGGTGATTGGCTGCAGGGCACTGTTCACAGACTGTTCATGGGCAGCGGCAACGCCCCTCCTGCAGCCTGGGTCGAGGGCAGAGCAGCTTCTGTTTACTTTCCTTTTGTCTCTGGTGTCTCAGGGAAATCCTTCCGTGTAGCACAGCCGCATCAAGCCCTGGCTTGTTCACAGCACACAGCCAGAGACTCTCCACAATTCCTCCTTTTTTTTTTTCTTTTTGGACAAGCCAGGATTGATTAGCTGTGTGTTCTAATCCTTTTTTGATATGTGATAAAAAACAACTTATACATAACATATAAATAACAACAACAATCAACGTAAACAGTGCACTTTGCAATAAACCTGAGGTATTCCATTGCCGTTTAAATATCGCAATGGATTGATTAAACAAATTCCAAGAACTTTGGTTTAAAGATACTCAACTTATAACAAACGATGTGCTGGGTGTTGATAAACTTACTCAAGAGGTAGTGGTGTTTAAAGATCTACTTATATAACTATAGTACGCATACATGTCACAGCTAAATCAATGCAAAGGTTACACCTCACTCTGTGACCTCCGAAGGTTCTGCTGCAGGGAGTTGACTTGGTTGAGTTTGTTTCAACTCCGGCTTTACTGCTCGGCTTGGAACCCACAATGGACCTTGATCTGTGGAGAGACACAATATACCCTCTACCATTAAAAATAACAGGTACTGGTCCCTTCCACAATCCAGTGGTGGGATCACGATATCTCACCATGAATTCCGGTAAAGTGTTTTTCCTTCCTAGTCTGATCTGATAATGATGAATGATCACAGGAGGCTCCTCATGATCTCCAGTTAGACATAAATAATTCAAGGTAAACAACACCTTTGCTAAACGCTGTTGACAATCTAACTCTTCCTGCTTCTGTTTGCTCAAATACCCTTTAATCATTTGATGTGCTCTCTCGATGATTCCTTGGCCTGTTGGGGAATGAGGTATTCCTGTAACGTGTTTCACTCCCCATTTCATTAGAAAAGTTCTAACTTTCTGGCTAACATAGGCAGGGCCATTGTCTGTCTTAATCTTTTCTGGGACACCCATTACAGCAAAACAAGCTGTGAGATGTTTACATACATGTAGTGCTTTTTCTCCTGGTAAAGCAGTAGCCCATATCATTTTTGAAAAAGTATCAATTGTGACATGCACATATTTAAGTCTTCCAAATTCTGGCACATGTGTCACATCCATTTGCCATACTTCTAAGGCTTTTAAACCTCGAGGATTGACACCGATTCCTATACCTAACATCTGGCTTCCACACTGAGGACATGCCTGTACAATACTTCTTGCTTCATTTAAAGTTAAATCAAATTGTCTTTGGAGACCTCTGGCATTCTGATGAAAGCTCTCATGACTTTGTCTCGCTTGTTGGAATTTATCTGTTGGAGGCCTGTGCTGTACTGAACTTACTAAACTATCTGCAATTCTCTTTTGAACCTTCAATTAAATGCTGTTTCCATTGACTATTCTCTTGCCAGACACATGCTGCCTGGTGTCTTCGTTTTCCTGCATCTGTATATACTGTAAGGCCTTCAACAGGTTTTGCTTTTACTTTGCTTCTCTCTAACCACTGATTTGTTCTAAGGAATTGCCATAGTTTACCTTTTGGTTGTCGTGAATGTACCTTGCCTATAAATCCTAATAATGCATTCTGTATAGGCATCGAATGTCTCAGCCACCATTCTAAATCGGCTCCATTTATCGGAATACTGATGTCATCTGGTTCCTGACCACTAAATTCTAATATTCGAGATCTTCCTTTTCGAATCAATTCTCCAATTGCTTCTGGTCTCGTTTGAATACTGAATTTTGGTTGGACACTGAGAAAAATCCACTCTAATAATCGCAAATCATTTTCTGTTTTCAATCTGACAGTGGCACAAAAGGAAGAATCTGTAGCAACATCTATGGGGAATTCCCCGTTTTTGTTTTGCCACTGGCAGATGATTGCACACGGATGTTCTAGATTGCTAATAAGGAGGGAAATTGGTCGATCAGAAAGTCTTCGGCTAGACCAATTTGTCTGTACTTTTTGTGTAATATCAGAAAGACATTTGAGATGCACGGACTCTAAGCTTATTTTCTTAGCTGGATCACCTCCTTTTAGAAGTGAAGTAAGAGGTGCTATATCATTGTTAGTAATGCCTACGCAATTTCTAATCCATTGTATGTCCCCTAACAATTTTTGGACATCATTTAATGTCTGTAAATCAGTATGTAATTCAATTTTTTGTGGACGAATCTGTGCATCACAAATGGACCAACCAAGGTATTTCCAAGGTGCAGACTTTTGAACTTTCTCTGGAGCTATAACCAACCCCTTTTCTTTGAGTTTGATCGTAATTTGGACTATGGAACTTTCTGTGAACTCAGCTTGTTGACAGAACAGAATATCATCCATATAATGATAAATAATTGTTTGTTTCCATGATACACGAATAGGTTGAAGTGCCCATGCAACATACATTTGGCACAGTGTAGGAGAATTTTTCATACCTTGCGGTAGCACTACCCACTCATACCTTTTAGCTGGTTCCGCTTTGTTTACTGAAGGCAGTGTAAATGCAAAACGCTGTGTATCTTGCTTATGTAAAGGAATGGTAAAGAAACAATCCTTTAAATCTATAATTAGAATATGCCAATTTTCTCGTAACATTACAGGTGATGGTAATCCAGGCTGCAAAGCACCCATGGCTTGCATTTGATCATTTACCTTTCGCAAGTCATGTAATAATCGCCACTTTCCACTCTTTTTTGGTATTACAAAAATTGGGGTATTCCATGGACTAGTAGAAGGCTTGATATGGCCTGCAACTAATTGCTCTTCTACTAATTCACGTGCCTTTTGCAGTCGCTCTTCTGTTAGTGGCCACTGGTCAACCCAAACTGGGCTATCTGTTAACCAGGTCAATGGAGGGTTGGGCAACTGCTTTCCAGTGACCACTAAGGAAAAGGTGAAGTAGTTAACACAGCACCAAGTTGCCCCAAGACGTCACGGCCAATAAGCGCCTCAAGGCTGCTTGGCAATTCCATTACATACACCCTAAGGGTAACACATTGACCTTCAGGGAAACTAATGGAAATGGGATCAACATTTATATTTGGAGTAGTTTGACCCCCTACTCCAGCAACAGTGGAAGAGATTGATTTTTGAAGTTTCCAATTTCGTGGCCATTTGAATTGACTAATGATGGAGACATCAGCTCCAGTATCAAGCATTGCATTTACATCTACAACAACAGTAGAATCAGATTGAAATAGTTGCACACGTAACATGGGACGCTGAGTCATTTATGAGGTGAAGCAAACCGCAGGACCTGTCGATCCAAATCCTTTATCACGCCTTTCTGTTGAGGATGCTGGAGGAACTCCTGGAAGCATTGGTAGGCAGTTTTCCAGTGCTACTACCTGAGCTATTCTACTCCCAGAAGGAATAAAAATTGGCGGATGCAGAGTGTAGGCCAGGATTTGAACAGTTCCTGTGAAATCTGCATCAATTATACCTGGTATTACTATAAGACCTTTGATACTAGCAGAAGAACGGCCAATCAACAGGCCTCCAATGAGACTATCTTGTCGAAATAAAGGTCCTTTAGCATTAGTTGGTATTCTATGAATTGCAGTATTGGTCAATGTTATATCTACTGCTGTCTTCACATCAACTCCGAGGCTTCCTGCGGTGCTTGGCTTGTTGAGGTGAAAGAAGCCTGGTTCACGGTTGGTCGCTGATTGTGATACAGGTTCGGAGATGTTCTTTATGTCTGGTAGCTGCTGAACGTATACCATAGCTTGTGGTTGTTTGTTTTGCTTGCTGCAAAATTTTCCAATTGTGTGGTTCCCATACCGCTGTCTGAGTGTTCATATTTTGAATTACCGGTAGGGCTAATTTTGCTGGAGACCAATCACCTTCTAGAATGGCATCTTTGATGACCCCTGACCATCTGCCACGTCGGGGCTGTGGTTGGTCAGTAGAATCTATAGGTACTTTTGATTGCATTGTTTGTGAAGGGCAAGCTGGTTTTTGAAACTCAATTTGTTCCTTATTTTTCCCTACATTTGACACTCTTAAGTTGTTCAAGCTTGTTGGTAATGACTTGCAGTAACTGCTCTACTGCTTGGGGTGAGCCCAATGATGTAGGAGGAGGCTCACAAAAAACTTCCGCGGTTGCTTGCGGAGGCAAAGTTTGAGGCGGCCCCGGCCCTCGCGGCGGCGGTCCGGCCGGTCCGGGCCCGGCCCCCACGCTTTTCTCGGAGGGAGGGGGGGCGTCCGGCTCGGGGCAGGGCAGAGGCGGAGCGGTAGGAGGACTTCCGCCTTCTTGGCACATAGCCCCAGAGACTCGGAGGGGCAAACTTCCGGTCCTTTGTTTACGAGCCGCGAAGTTTCTAATCCGCGTTGCAGATCGGATTGTGAAAGTATTGGCTGAGCCGGGACCCCGCGACCACCCCGAACGGCAGGCAGACCCCACAGAGTAGCCCACAGGCCCCTCTTTTCTTTTGGACAAGTTTTATCAGTCCAGGTTTGTTCTGGGACAAGCGCCTCCGCGGCTCTTAGGGCGGCACGTTGTTCCGATTTCATAATTTCTAATGATTCTAATACGGTTTTCCACAATTCTCTCACAGCTTTAATTTCTTTCTCTTCTTCCCCTCTGATAGTTTTGTCCCACATAGTGTCCCCCACTGATCTCCATTCCGTTGGGGAAAACAAAAGTGGAACTTCTCGAAAGTGTCCCCACTTCTGAGCTAAAAAAATCAATGTGATTAGCTTTTCCTGTGACGATTCAATACCTCTCTTAGAGAGAATAGTCGTCAGCAGTGCCGCGGCTGTTTCAATATCCATTATCTTATCAGCGCGGTCTTAACGTAGGATGCGAGTGGCCAGCTCGACAGGTGCCCGTCTTTTGATATCGGACTAAGCACACTATCCCACACCCCGGCTTGGCTCCGTTTTTATGAACGCTGCTCACCGCAGTAATGTCGATCCGGAGCGTTATGCTTTGCTAACGATCCATCCTTCTGCTACCATTTGTAGATCCGGAGCGTTATGCTTTGCTAACGAACCATCCTCTGCTACCAATTGTAGTGGTAGTAAATTCGACAAATCCAGACGCCGGCATAAGCTCTTTGATCGAACGGGCGGGCCGGGCGAGAGTAAGGAGTCTAATTCAATGTGAATTTACCATCCGTACTCTTTAATGAACTCTTAAACAACACTGAATATCAATGTCCCCAAGACCACGTTTTTCCAAGCCTTATATACTCTATGCCAAAAGGCCATGCAGCAAGTGCAGGCTATAATTGGTTACACTCACAGTCACTCATCCCCCCCACTATGGTGATTAGCTGCAGGGCACTGTTCACAGACTGTTCATGGGCAGCGGCAACGCCCCTCCTGCAGCCTGGGTCGAGGGCAGAGCAGCTTCTGTTTACTTTCCTTTTGTCTCTGGTGTCTCAGGGAAATCCTTCCGTGTAGCACAGCCGCATCAAGCCCTGGCTTGTTCACAGCACACAGCCAGAGACTCTCCACACCTGTTGTCTTGTGTTTTCCCACTGTGTGGCTTCCAGTGCACCATCTCTGCCCCTTCTTGCACTGTATCTCAGTAACCTGGATGAAGGCCATTAGCAAATCTGTCATGCAACCCACCAAGTGGAGCTGCTTCAGGGAGCCTGAAGCAAAGCAGAGAAAGCTGAAATAATGTTTTAAAGGAAGCTATACTCCTTAAAAGTATCTTAACATTGTGGACCCAGTCCTAGATATGATACATAAACTAAAATTATACACAAAATCAGTATACAGTCTTTCTGAAACAAGACATCCATGCCAAGAGTTGAAACTTCAGTCTCACAGACTGCTTACTCTTCCAGGAGTTGAAGAAGCTTCGTGTTTTCTTCAGTCCCATAAATGGAACTGCAGTACCTTTATGAGAAATGTATGAGTGCTTCTGCCATGTCTTTGTGCGGGGTTAACTCATCCTTTCTCCACCAGAAGCTACTGTGTTTGAATTAGGGAACTCCTTGCTGAACTTAGATGCAAAATGGAAGTAGACAGAAGGTGGAAACAGGGGCAGGCTGTCCAAGAACAATACAGAAACAATGCCTGAGCATGCAGAGGAGGATGCATGCACCTGTGGCAGTTAGACAATGTCACCACAAGGCTGCTGTCTACCACGTTTCAGAAGTCATGGCAATTGGGGAATTTCCCAATGACTGAAAGAAAACAACTGCTATGACCATGTCCAAGAAGAACAAAAAAGAAGATCCAGGTCAGCATCATCTCAGTTCCTGGGGCAGCCATGGAACAAACCCTTCTCAAGATCATTTCTAACTACACAAAGGACAAGATTATTGTGAAATGGTAGTATGGATTCAGTGAGGGCATATCATACCTGGTTAACCTTATTGCCTTCTGCAATCAGAAGAATGACTCTGTCAGTAGATATTGTATACCTTGACTTTGACAAGGCCATCGTCTTGCATAGTGTCCCTACAGCCAAAGTAATGAATATTTGTCTGGATGAGTGGACAATAAGGTGGATGGAAAATTGGCTGAACTGTCAGGTTCAAAAGGTGTTCATCAGTGTCAGAAATTTCAGCTGGTGTCCTGTTATGAGTGGTATCCCTCAGGGATAAATACTGAGGCAAACAACGCTTAAAGTCTTTATTTGTTAATAACCTGTGTAATATTGCAAGTCCACAAATGACACTAAAATGGGTGGGAGAAGGGAGAGGAGGTGGGGGGGCTCATATGCCAGTGACAGGACTGCTATTTAAAGGTTCCTCCATAAAGACCCATTTTGCTTAGTCAAAATATTCCAAGGCCCTTACTTTTTAATTTTCTAAAGCATTTTGGTTGATTCATGATTTTACAAAAGTAGCTCTCCAAGGAAGACAAATGTGAGGACTTTATGGAGAACAGCAACGTGAGAAAACAGCACTGCAGTTTGGCAAAAGCTGAGTCTAAAATAAGCAGCAAAGAAGTTGATCCAGTTGTAATCCCCAGGGAGCTATATCAGCAAACGTTGATTTGGCCCTAAGAGCAAAGGAACTATCTTCTTCCTTCTCTTCTTCTCTTGAACATGTCTCTTACTATCTTTTCTCCACCTGATGATGAGGGGGAGAGAGGGCAAAAGCTATAAAGACTCTTTAATCCTGAAGCTCAGGAGAATTTCCTCATCTTATTTTATCCCATTGTCTATTCTTTTTCTTAGTCTCCACTAAGAAGAATGTCTTAGAATTAAAAACAACAAAATCTCAATTGAAAAACCTGCAGAAAGATAAGAATACCCAGCATTCCTGAGCTAAATCAGGAGTCAGAAGACAACCTGTTTAGCTGCATTTATAGTTTTATGCATTATATCTTCTTTTCTTTGTTCCAGCTAAATTTAATTATTATATTTCCATGATCATTTGTTAATAATACAGAAGATAAATTTAAAAACTTTTCCTTTGAAGTTGAAGCTTTATACCAGAATAAAACAGGTGCTTTGACCAGAGACTCTGTATCCATCACTGTGCTAGGATAAGAATGACCAACCCTTTACAGGATGCCAATGTAGATACGGAATGTTATCATTTGCTGCACAGTTTTATTACATAAATTATTTTGAGTCAATTATTATTTACTCCTGGAATTTAATGCTGAACTGAAGGCAGCCTCCAGAGAACTACTGTCTACTCAACTCACTTGGTGCTTGCTTGTGTTTAATATAAGCAAATTGTAGCATACACTGTGGGGAAAAAAAAAAAGAAAGAAAGAAAAAAGAAAAAAGAAAAAAAAAACGGTGGTAAAGGATTCATGACATGTAGTTGGGCAAAATTCCAGTCATGCTTCATGTCAGCAAAGTGAGGTATTTGGGGATCAGCACGGTCCCTTGATAGGATAAGCGTTCAAAGTCTGTGAGGCAAAGTTTCTAGATGAGAAAAGGATACCTCTGTGGGGAAGGAAAGTTACAGAGACTCTCTCTGAATTGATGACAGCCTTTGATTTAGAGGTGGAGATTATAATTTAAGAAGTGTCAGCCAAAATGAAATTGTAAGCAAAACCCCAAGGGACAGCATGGGGTGAGTGCATCTCCTAGGTAGCAGATGCAATGACCACCACCCTGGCCAGGTCCTGCAGGTAGGAACGCTCTTCCCAGGACGGTGTCAGCAGTGGGTGTAGCAGCACGAGCTTTATAGCAGCGAGACTGAATGCAATGGGCCTCTGGACCCACATACAGATCTAGTTCTCATGAACCTGTAAGAAATGGCGCATAGTAAGAAATTATTGAACTCCTGGAGGGAGTAACTCCAGGTCCATGCAGCTGCTTCGACACTGTTTTCAGGGTTGTGACTATGTGTTGCGATGAAGCCTTCAGTTTTGTGTGCATATGTACTTGGAGAATGTTAAACAGTTTACATTTGTAGCAGTGTTTGTCCTGTGTTGTACTTTTTCATTTACATCAATTTTGCTGTCATTTTGCATGGCATGGTAGTGATTAAGTAATCCAACTTGCTCTATTCTCATGACCTAAACAGAAATTCAGTTATTCTGATAAGTCAGGTTCTGTGTGGCATGGGCACTTAAAGACCTCATTTAATTCATTAGGAAAAAAAAATATGCTCATTATCTATCAGAATTTGTCCTTTTATTGATTGTCTACCCTTCTGCATTTGATTTTCTAATATATTTCTTACTGCATATTTGAACACTAAAGGATATTTTAATATCACTCTGAAACATAATTTATGGAGTTAAAATTAAGACCCTACTTCATTGTGCAAAATATATGCAGCGAGTGAACCTGAAGTATTTTCTATTTTAACAATTTATTTTCATTCCAGTGAAACTTAGTCCAAATCACCAAACTCATCTTCTTGGTTATTAGAAGCTTCAGTCCTAATAGTTCCCCAAAACAGAGAGAATTTAGCAATATTCAACTGTATTCTACTTAATTCAGCGAGTAGAATATTTGTTTCCTTACATTAACATGTTTTGTGGCAGAATATGCTTGTACTTCTGTGGTGACTGAACTCACTGATTCTTTCAGGTCAGGTATTTTTACAGCTGTATAATTTTTTCAGACATATGTGCTCCATGCACCTTGCTCCTTTTCTAATAAGCATTGCTTACAGTGGCGTGGTGCCAGAGTTGGTACCAAAGCTGCTATGGCTTGGAAGTTTCCGTATCACACCTATGTGTCTGCATGTGGTGCTGCTTCTGCCCGATAAACCTCCCCGAGAGCCAGGAGCTGCTGCCATGGTATCAGCAGCACAAAAATTAACCTGTGGGGAATTACTGCTGCAAATTGCAATCCATACCAAGCATTTACAGTAGAGCCAACTCATTCTGAAGAGGATGAGGTAATTCATCGTTTCACAGGATGACATTCCCTCTCCAGTGTTATCTTCAATTTAAGAAGTAGAAAGCTGACTGTGATGCTCTAAATGGCGATCTGTGGTTGGGAGTACTTGCTACATCTGTGTTCAAAAAGGAGCAAACCATTTTTTAGAGCGCAGCACCATTGTGCTGCAAAAAACTGAGGAAGAGCAAAGAACCTGGAACAGATGCAATGCGAAGGAATTCACTGCAGGCAGGCCACTGCAAAGAGGGGTGGAACAAAATGGACAGTGGTAGGCCACTAGGAGTTACATTAAAGAGAGGAGGGAGGAAGAAGGGAAGGATGCTCAAAAGTTGGTTAGATGGAGTGTGCAAGTCTGCAAAGAATCTTCCTGGGAATTGCAAGCACCCTTGCACGAGAAACATGAGAGCATGGCAGACATGTAAAATATGTCACCATCCTGTTTCCACAGGTCACTTCTGTTTTTAGAGGATTTGGTCAAACCTGCAAGGACATTAAGCAAACTCAGAACAGTTTTTAGGATAAACACTGAGCTCAGAGATTAGAAAAATCAGTATTGACAGTAGCTGTGCTTCTGACACTTTCCAATATGCCACATTATCTGTTCTCCCTCCCACCCTCCAGGTATTAAACCTGTTTCAACACTACCATATCCTAATGGGTTGCATTATATCAGAACAAGGAATACATGAAGACTTCAGGTTTTTGGCTTTTGAGGATTTTTTTTGTTATTTTTTCTTTAATAAGCCTCTCCTCATTGCTTGAAAATGTCATTCTAGCCTAAGATCCTTGATAATTAAAGAGCAAAACTGTCCAACTAATTAGAAGTTTTCTCTTGCCCTGAGCATAGCTCTGGGCATAGAAACAGGGAATTTAAGGCAAACTGCACAGCAGTCGAAGTAATTGAATTATTTAAAATGAATGTCTCCTTTCTAAACCCTGTTCAGTGGGAAAAAAAAATAAACAGCAAGATAAGAACAAAAGAAAAATGATAAGAGACTTTCCTTAGGAAAGTTATCAAAGCAAAAGTTACAAAATCCTCTCTAAATTGCATTGAAACAGTGGGATTTTGTGAAAGCCACTTACTGTCAGGCCCCTAGGGCTTCTGGCCTTGATTATGCAATTGCTGCACACTCAGGACTGGCTGCCAGCAGTAGCTTTCATATGAATTTCCTAAATAAAATATTATAATAAAATACAAGTTTAGATGCTTTTCATTCAGAAGATATTGCCTGCAGTAGAAATCCTTGGGGTTGTTCTCAGTTTCTGATGATGGAGGGAGAAAAGAGACTTGTCTAATTAGGCATATCTCAACCAAGATTCCCTCTTGCACATCTCCCATCTCTGATAATGAGGTGTTCCTGCTCCCTCTGCAGGGGCTAAGCAGGCTGCAGTCATAAAACAGGCAGCTTTTGCATGCCTGAGAACCAGGTGAAGGCACAACCTCGACTGTAATTGTCCTCTCACTAGTGCAGCACTGAAAAATTTGCTCGGCTGAGTGTTTGAGCCAAGTATTATTTGGGGTCTTTTATAACTGCCCTTCTCACTGTTTTTTTGTAGTGTGGTAATGGCAAAAAACATGTTAACTTATTCTGTGCTTGTGTTGATTGCATTTTTGTTTTGCTAGGCTGGTTTTCAGAGTATGAAGTGGTATGGCACCCTTAGGGACCGGCAGCTTACCTTCTTTCACTGGTGAAACATCAGTGCTATCAATGCTGCTTGGTAGAAAGGATACAGTTAAATGGGACAGAACAAAAGAGAAGCAATATATAAGCACACCTGTGCTAGCTGTAGAGTAAGTTCCTTATAGCAAACTTTGAACAAAACTCTGCTTCTTGTACAAAGTCCTGGGCTGCACACATGCATTTCAATAGAGTTTCATTCTTTTAATGAAGCTGCATTTCACTTATTTACTTTAAAATACTTATGTGGCTGTCACCCGAGTGTTTGAAATAGAGAAAACAACTACTCCCCTTTCTTCTTCCTCGGAGACAGAAGAAATGGCTTAATT
This sequence comes from Patagioenas fasciata, assembly GCF_037038585.1. Taxonomy (NCBI): domain Eukaryota; kingdom Metazoa; phylum Chordata; class Aves; order Columbiformes; family Columbidae; genus Patagioenas; species Patagioenas fasciata. The sequence continues at coordinate 74,626,837 of NC_092521.1, read as the reverse complement.
AATTTATCATACGTTTTTGTTTGCTTTATGTTTGCATGGATGACTGGGTGCAATGTGCTGGAGACTGGTGGGAATAAATTATCAAAGGAAAGCTGTAGCAGAGCTGAAAAAGGGAAATTTGCCAATGTTTGTTTCACCTGAGGGTGCTTGCCATAACCTGAAGTGCTTCTGTTAGTGAGTTCTCTTACTAATAGGATGCATTGCTGCACTTGCTGACAGTTTTGAATTTTCAGGCTATCTGGCTTCCTGTCTATATTTTGTTTGCTACCATCAATTCTAGCATCCATCACATATATTTTATTAGTTTATACTCTTCCCCATAATGAGCATCACAATTTTCTGTCCCTGGAATTCTTTGAGTAAAATACTCATCATCGTGTACATATTTTCAGACTTCAAATGAAAAAAAGATTTACAATTACACTCTTATTTGCTGTGATGTAAATATAGTATTCTTAGGATAGAGGCTAAAAAGGCATTCTTTCTTTTATCTCCTTAGCTGTGGCAAGTGGAAGAGGAAATTTATGTCTTACTTCCCTCTGTGGGAAAGGAAGAGGAGATTTCCACTAGAGATTGAATAGATGCCCATCACCTAAGGGAGCTTTTAGCTGGAAAATGGAGATTTTAAACTGGTCTTTAAATGATGCTCCACGATTATTTGGGCCCAAAGTGGTAGAATTTTTTCAATAAACTCAGTTACAACTTCAGCCTTGGCTTTGAAGCAAGTCTCTTTATCCAAAGCTAATAAATCCTCTTCCAGTGGTGAACAGGCTATAACGATGCCTCTAGGGTAAAGAGAAATGTAAACCAGCCAGAGAGACCTTTCCTTATCGCAGTGCAATAGCAGTGATGGGGAGGAAGGGGAGCATCACGACAAACCATGCCACTGCAAGAAGGCCATAACTGCACACAGAAAATGATGTGAATGCTCGTTCTTGGCATCCTTGATGATTTTTTGGAGTACTGTGTGCATGTACATTTATCAGCCAACTGCACACAAGCAGCATGAGAGACAAAAGTCCCAATCTGGTACAAGGTAGAGCCTGGAAGCAACTCTGTTAGAAACGCTCTTGAAATATAATGCTTTCATCTCTTGGGGTTTTATAGCACTTTAATGCCCTAAACTGCATATGCCTGAATGTCTGCACACACACATTTCACTGGTACAAGATTTAATTTAATATTTTCCTAGACACTGAGGCAGAGAGAGGAACTGGTAACTGCTCAGTGAGCTCTCTTGCCTGCTTTCTAAGGTAGCAAAGATGACTGATTAGTATGAAATGGAATTGCATAACCATATTAAAACCTAGAGATTTTGTAGACAGACTTATCTTTGTATTACACTTCAAATTAGCTTGTAATTTCCTTTAGGTCTTTCCTGCACCATCAATGAGCTTCTCTTTGCCCTTGCTGATTACTTTTTCAACTGTTCTTGCCCATGCTCCAGTAGAGTACATAGTATAAACAAACACTGTAAAATTCTAAAAATGGCAAGAGTAAGAAAGCATGTAGTCAGCAAGTTAATTTGGAAGGAGGAGGCAGAAAGAATTTAAAAGAGAAAGGAAAGATAAATCAAAACCAGATTTCATTGCTTAATTTATAATTTTTAATTTATAACCCCTCTGACAGAAATGGATTTTTATTTTGAGGCAAACAAACCTCAGATTATGGCCAAAAAAAAAACCCAAACAAACAAAAACCACACCACCAAAACAAACAAACAAACAAAAAAAACCAAAAACAAAACAAAACCAAAAACAAAACAAAACAAACCACTACCACCATAACAAAAAAACAGAAGCTAGTAATTGTATATGAACAACTGGAGATACCAGATAATGACAGAAGTTTTCAGGGACAAGTGGCTAGGATCTTCTGAGACGTTAAAATTTGATATCTAGATATCTAAACACTAAATAGTTCTGAAAATTTCAGGCCATATTTGGATGATAGAGTATCATTATTATTTCTGTCTATGGGTTATACGTGCATAGGCAAAATCTATTTTGGGAAACGTAGGATTCTCTGTTTTCCACAGTCAGCATTTCAAAACTCAGACATATGCCCCAAGATTCAGGATGCTCATTCAAATGGTCAAGTAAGTTTTTGGTTAATCTGTCTCAAAGGACTGGAGATTTGCATTAACTGTGCATTTGAACCACTTTGTGGAGAATCTAGGCACTTAATTTCTAATACTTTTATTCTTCTCCTTGAGGAGTCAAAAGAGATCTATAGATCTTTGGGGGAAATGGCTGGCTTTATAAATTATTGAGGCACAACTGCAATAATTAGCTGGCTTCATCAGCACCAGACTCCATATACAGCAGAGCTGCTAATCTCTCACTATTTTTCAGTGTTTTTGTCTCTTTAGCAGATTGTATCTGTATGATTGGTTTTGATCACTTTGTAATGAATATTGTATCACAAAGTGCTAAGTAGACTAGTTACATGTTACTTACTTCTTTAGGATTAAAATGTATGTGGGTAGTTTTAAAAGGTATTCGCGTTGACTGGAAAAATCTAGTGTTTTTTAAACTAGATTCTGCAGATTAGGGCAGTCTTTGATTGTATGAGATATTACTCTGATGTTACTGAGCACAGTAAGTTCACATGAAGCTGTTCCAGTTCTAAATTGGCTCACAATGACAATTCATCATTGTCTCCATCCTGAGGTGTATACATTCATCGTGTGCTTCGGGGGATGGTAGCAAGTATTTTAATCCTGCTTTACTGATAAAAAAACCTCAACAATGAGAGCTGAACCATTTTATCAGACATGACAGTACAGACCAAGTGAAGCAAGAAATGGAGCTATGGGATACTCTGATGTCCTAGACATTAGAAGTATAAGGCCTTCCTAGAAAAACTGGACAAAGATGGATCTGCATTTTATTTAATTATCCAGACTCAGCTTTTGAGAACTTCTGACTGTGAAATTAATCCGATTAATTTCAGCATGCTAATAGCTGCCAGTGTCTCAGGTGTAAATCACTACATCCACGCTCCTGGCTTTTCTTTGTACTTACACAGTGTTAGTTTGTGTTGGCTTTTAAAAACTCCTAGGGCATGTGAAACTTCTCTTCTGTGGCAGATGGTGCTATGTTGGCGTGTTACAAAGTAATGATCTTGCTGAGCATGGCCTCCTAACATTTCAGTGGTTTGCTTCTCCCGTCACCATGCTTCAATGGGCCATAGAAAATAGCATGGGGCAACATGTAGGCCATTGTACACAATGAAATACGGTAGAGGGTAGAGAGTCAAATACCAGATTTAATGTTCAGTAGCCCCCTGATTCATCTGAGAAATAAAAATGAGGCCCAGGAAACATTGGTCAACGTGTGCTGAACTGAGCCTGCAACTTCTGCATCTGGTTTGGATGCTCTTCTACAGGGTTGAACAGACATCAAATCCCAAATGACAGAGTCATTTGTCACCACCATCTGAACCATTCTTTCAATGCAGAAGGTCTGTGAAATGAATCAAAATGCTGCACTCAAACTCTTGAAAGCATTTCACACACAGAGTGTCGCTCTGTTTAGCACATTTCAAACTATAGCAACTGCTAATAAGATTAAAAGCAGCGACGAATCAGAGAATATCGCCTCCAACAACCATGCATGACTTACTATGGCAAACACATCCTTGCTGAGGAAGGAGAGCGCTCAGCGTCCATTTCAGGCCCCCTGCTGTAGCCTTTTATGCTTTTTATTTTTATCCCATTTGTCAAAATAACAGCCCTTTATCAGTGCTGATTGCAGAGATTTTGACTACTTGCCTGCTGGGTTCCCCCTCTGCTCCATAGGGGTTTCCTAATTGAGTATTTCCCTTATGAATAGAAAAGCTTTGAATAAGAACAGGAAAAAATTATTAGCAGTCTTTGAAACCCCCCCCAAGTCTTCCAGCCCAGTCCTGCATACAAGCTCCTTTTCTCTCCCCAAAGTGCCGAATATTCTTCTTTCAGTGAGCAGCCTCAGCTCTTTTTCTGAAGCTAATTACATTTATTATACAGTCAACATCGTAAATGAATCGCAGTAAGATCCTAACATGAGGAGGAGGGAAAGGAGAGAGAGATATTACACAGAATCACAAAATATTAGGGATTGGAAGGGACCTCAAAAGATCATCTAGTCCAATTCCCCCTGCTGGAGCAGGAACACCTAGATGAGGTTACACACGAAGGCGTCCAGGCGGGTTTTGAATGTCTCCAGAGAAGGAGACTCCACAACCACCCTGGGTAGCCTGTTCCAGTGCTCTGTCATCCTCAGTGTGAAGTAGTTTCTTCTCATATTTAAGTGAAACCTCCTGTGTTCCAATTTGTACCGATTGCCTCTTGTCCTATCACTGGTTGTCACCGAGAAGAGCCTGGCTCCATCCTCATGACATTCACCCGTTACGTATTTATAAACATTAATGAGGTCACCCCTTAATCTCCTCTTCTCCAAGCTAAGGAGACCCAGCTCCCTCAGCCTTTCCACATTCATTTAAAATAACTTATAAAAGGTGTCTGGTTTGGCTACAGTCACTGATACTTCATTTCTCACATCTGTGAGTCAAAAGCCAGAAACATTTACTGTCTGTGTTAGAAACCTCGAATTAACAATTTCTGCCCATGTATTGGTGAATGGCATAGGACTTTGAACTCATCAAAGGATGAATTACAAACTCTCTTTTCTGGCACTATCATTCCTACTAAAGCACTGGCAGGCTGCATGCTGCGGTTCACTTGAGGAAGGACCAAAAACTCGTGTTTCTGCTCTTGATGTGTGTGGGAGCAGGTACTTTGGATTAAGACAGAAGTAGGACTTTATCTGCCAAGTTCTTACCCTGACCATGATAGCTATGGTAAATGCTCATGTTTCCTTTCTAATCAGAAGCCACTGCTCAGGTGGTCTCACCACATCCCTCAGCAAATGAGGCATGAAAAGTCACAGCTTCAAAGCCAAATATGCAAAGTGGAACCTACCTTGCTTGTCTGTTAAAAAAAAAAAAAAAAAAAAAAAGTCAATCAGGCTGTTGTACACACCTGTCTTCTTTGTCTTCTTCAAAGTAAGGCAGACTTTTCTAGAAAAGGGAGGGTCTGCTGTATTGTTCCCTGGGATTTCTCAGCTAAGTGTTTCCTGAGTTTCAGAAAACTCCCTACACTTTTACACACAAGATGACTAGCTAAATAAATGGTAAATGAATGGAGAGGATATATGAAAAAGGAGTGAATCAGAGAGGACAGAAAAGCGTGGGAAGGATTTAAGAGGGCTGAAGGGAAATTCTTATCTCTACATCCTTGCTCCTTCAGCCTCTATGCCATCATGGATTTTTTTTTTTCTTCATTTTTAAAGGGGGGTTTGTTCTTCAGATGCTTGTGGAAATAGTCTCACAAAGATATTCCTTGTAATCTTTCAATTGCAATAGCTCAAAATAACGAGAAAACCTGAGGTTTTCCCACTCTCTGATCTAGGCCAGTTACATCCCATTGAGGGAGGGCAATCTGCACGTTCTGCTCCTGCTTTCCCACCTCCAGGGTTATACATCCTTTAGCCTTTTCCCATATCATTTTACCTCTGTATGAAGCAGGTTGGTGAATCCATTAATCTGTTATCCAGCTGCATGTGTAACAAGAAGACTGCAGCAGGGAGTTATCTCTCATAGTGAGAGTGAGCAAAGGGCCCCCCCTCAGTACCCATCTTCAAAAATCATCTGTTCTCCTTTCAAGTGACCTGCTGTTGAATTTCGGCTTTGATGTAAAATCATCTTGAGAGGAATGCCTGTTAGGGATACTTAACCAGACTCTAGTACTCCCTGTAGATTATTAACAAAAGGTTAATTGCATTCTAATTCCTTGAACAAGACAGATGAAAAAAAAAAGTGGATTTCAGTAAGTTTCCCTGTGTGTGTACATTGGTCTACAAAGCCAATGCTGGTACAACAGAAAAGAAAGAAACAGAGAGACCTGAGTCTGCTGCAGATCAGGCTCAGGTGTTTCCAGGTGGGTAGGCAACATGGGATTCTGGTTACAGGACAGATTCAGCCATCACCTGAGAAGGAGGATGAGCTGGGCTAGATGACCAAGGTGGAGGGTTCCTGTGGCAGCAGGCTGAAACCACTATGGACAGTCAGGTTTGAAGGAACTCCTTAGCAGCTGAGTCTGCTGTCATTCCTGTCAACATGAGAGCAGGAAACAGTTGCAGTCACTTCTGGGAAGCACTGGACAGAGGCTGCCACCTTACTCACCAGCTCTGCTTCTGTCCCTTACCTGAGCAAAGCAGCAGTGGCTCTGCCTTTGTAGGGTGTATGAGCAACAGGGAGAACAAGGTCCCGGACATTCAGCTGCTCCTGAGAACTTGCTGACAATTTTTGATTGTGCCTGGAAACAGCCCTGGTTGCAGGCAAGAAAAAGTAAATAATTATTTTGTAAATGAAGAAGTTTTATGCAGCTGTACAGGTAGGGAGACTAAAAGTGGGACCAGAGCTTTGAATTCCCACAGGTACTCTTTAGAGCAACATGCTTCTTCTTACGAGATCCCACCGGATATGTGCATGTGCATAGCAAATGTGCTTTGCACTGTGCGATTTGCACTTGCATATGTTGAGTAGCAGAGAAATGGTTAAAGGCCATAGCAGAAGGATGCATAGTGCTACTTGCTGTGGCTCTTCTGGCTGTTCACAAATTTCTCTATAAGTGCAGCAGGAGTGAGCTATTAATAGTTCTGCTCATCATGGCTGCACAGTGAAACATCATAATCCTAGCACGAGGGAATATATGAGGCATGAACTGTAAAGCAAAAATTTCAGGCACAGAAGACAGCCTCAAAACTATGTAATAATTAAGAGGGGAAGAATATGTTTAATATGGGCTATTTGTGAAGCTACAGAAAAACGCCTCTTCATTAAATAAAATTTAAATGAAGGTCTGCACTTGAGTGCTGGAAAGTAAAATGTGGGAAAGCAAGATGTGCGGTTCCAGCCACCTGGATGATAAAGGAAGATTAATACTAACATGACCATCTGGATGGTCAGAGACATAATACTAACATAATACTAACATAATAATACATAAAGGGCCTTGGACAGATTATTTTGAAGTACGTTTCTCATAATTGTAAAACGTTATAGCCCAGACTAGTGAGAATGGTATCTCGGGCCAGATAACCGCCCCCCAGTGCATGGGATGTGTGAACGTCCTTGGGCCTGCTCTGTGAATGAGTGGAAAAACGAGACAAACACCATGTGAGTTTAGTGTGTTTTTAATAACAATTAGTGGAAAAACACCTTTTGTAAACATCTTAGTCCAGGCCCGTACCTCTAATCCTATAAATTGTCAATGGTGAATAAAGAAGGCGACCTAGGTCAGCTCTCTGCTTGGCCAGGCTCTATGCTTTTTTCCAGAACAAGATCTCTGTCTCTGCATGAATCTCTGTCTGTGTCCTGGTATGCGTCGTTCCTAATCGCCGCACTTGAGCCCAAGAGCAGTGTCCCAGCTTACTCTCACAAACCCTATAAATGTTTTTTGTGAACAGATCAATTAAAGTGCCTGGCATACAGATGTCTAATAAATATTATATGTGATGGAATATGTTCAACTCATTTTGATACACATCTGTGTCTTCATGAAGGTTCAAGTGTGCCTCTACAGCTATGAACTTCTATGAATTCTACAAGTCATGTGCTTTTAGAAATTGTTGGCAGAAGAATGCAGGCCTGCATTTCTATCAAAAGCCTTGATAGAAAATGCACATTTGTTCAGTTTAACAACGTCCTCAGATAGTACTTTCCAATTAAGTCTGTGATAAAATAGTATAATGCCATTTTTGTACATGCTGAAGACTTACATAAATACACATCTAATTTTACTGCATAAAGTACATTCACAGTTTCCTGAAATTGCCAATACTATGATCGTGACTTTCAGGCAGGAAGAAGAAGAAAACCCTATTAGTGCATTCACATAGAAAAAACCAGTGTGTTTTGGAATAACTGAAGTTCTTGAAGATTATATATGTAGGACATAATATTTGAGTAAATATAATATTTCTATGTGAGTATTATACAATATATTTATGAAGAAAGTTTCTTTGTTAAATGCTTATACCTTGAATTAAATCCTTTAAAAATGCTAAGTGTATTTTGAAGCAGACATCTATTAGCACTGTACAACATCTGGATCACTTGTATTCAGAAGGTATGCAAATGACTTCAGCTGGGTCATCTTTCAGCTGGTATTTCTAACACATATAATGCCATGGGGCATTATTCCTATTGTCAGAACACATTATCTAGATGATCATGGCTGTATTTTTTCTTCACATATTCTGCTTTGATGATATGCTGAATTCTCATATTTTCAACAAATGTTTACAATACAACCACTTTAAATACAATATGTTTTGATATATAGTGTATTTTATCCCTCATTTTCAGACATTTGAAAGTATTAAATTTCTGACAAAACTACCAAAGCGAACAAATTGGTTATAGCCCCTCTACATAGGTGGAACTATCATTGATGTTGGGCAAAAAAATGTCATAAATGTTAAAAACAAGTACAATAAAGTATGCAAATGGTCACATACAGAGTTTAGAAGAGACAGAGCTGGAGGTTACTTATTTCATTATTCCAAATTAATTAACAATAACAATTGTTAATACAATAACAATCTATAGGAAATGTTATTGTTGAAGAATTTGTTTTAATTCAAGGTCTGGAATAAAAAGAAAAAACAATTTATTCTTTAAAAAAGGGGAGTTGAATATGAATTCTAACCCTCTAAAATGTCTTATTAATCAAACCTTAATGTCATTTCTATTACTGCTTTAACATGAAATGTCACTGTGAAAAAGAAATAAGAAGGTATTTGAAATGTCCTCTATATCCTAGCTGTCTGACTTTTCAGATGCTAGGCTAATAACTCACTTCTAATGGTTCTCATTTGTTTCATATTCTCTCAGTTTTCTATTATGACTTTATCAAAATTATTCTTTTTTTTTTTTTTCTGTTCACTCCCTTCTCTCTCCAAATACACTAACATTAAAGTTTGAAAAATAGCCTGGCTAGGAAGGAAATACATCTGTACTACAGCATGTAAAATGTTTTTTATAAGGTTTACCAGAGAAGAAAGCACAGGATTATGAAAGAATAAAAATTAAGATATACCAGAGGAGGGATTTTTCTGAGTCATCATGCTCCTCTAGAAATAGCTTACTTGCAATGTACAGGAAAAGAGATGTAGCATAAGTAATTAATACCAAATTCATCTAAATCTTGTGGCAATGATTTCATTAATAATGTGATTAATATACTGTAACTTTTGTCCTGGTTGTAAAAATGACTAGCAAATAATTAATTAATCCTTCTATGATGAGTAATAGGCAAGATTAGCCAAATATGCCTGGATCAAAATCTAGGCAGCCTAACGTCAAGTGGGGTCCTGTCAATAGAGCTGTTGTTGATGGGAAATGCCCCAACTGAGTGCCAAACAAGTTCTTCTCTGATAGACCTCATGACCTTAAAACCAGATTAGGGTGAGTTTGGTCTCCTATCTGTCAAATGTAGTATAGGCATATACTTAAATGTTGACATTTTATGGGTATTCTATCAGTTTGCTACAGGCAGTATGAAAATATTGGAAAAAGCAAAGTCTGCAATGATATTGGAGCCAAATAAAATTTTCAGAAATTGATCTTGATTGTCTGGATCTCTTGTTTCCATTTAACCACGATTGCAAAGCTTGAAGGCTACGCTGATGGTACTACAGGCCAGATACATTTCTAGGGAATCCAGTCTCTGGTCTCTGCTAGCCATAAAACATTCCCATAGGCAAGATGAATTATTTCGAATCTGCCATGTTTCGTTGTTTGCTTTTTTGTTTGTTTTTCATGTTAATAATACTGCAGTCCTTTAGCTTCTTAAACACCTCATGACATTTGACTGAGAAGAAGTTCAGAGGAGGACAAGTGAGGATGTGACTGTATAGGGTAGCACATCTGCGGGTGGGGGATGATGCTTGTGTCTGCCAGCATCTGTCTTTGGGCTGATACCACCCTCCCTCTGCGTCATGGCTCTGTCTCGAGGGCACGTCCCCCTGGGGATCTACAGCAGGAAAGGGGTTGGCAGGGTTTGGAGAGGAGCAAGGCATCTGGACAACACCTTCCATTTTCTTTCAATGATGTAGTATGCTTTCCAGAAGAAAATATTCTCCAGAGAAGTCCATAAGCACCAAATATTAACCTGTTAGCAAAAGAGAGAAAAAAAGTTTTCATGAATTGTTTAGTAGTGTAGATGTATTAATCCTGGTATCTTAGACTGGTACCAGTCCTTCCCACACTTTATGTCCTATAATATCTTTGCTTAAGAAAAAAAAAAGTTGTGAAATAAAGTGATGTGCTGTTGAGCTTGAGCCAGTTCCTCTGAATGGGGTTTGTTGCTATTTGATGTTAGTAAATTAGGGAAGAACAAGCACAGAGTTGCTTTAATTACTTGAACTATTCACCTAAAGCTCCAGATAAACTTCCTCTCCAAAGGAAATCACTATTTTCTTTGCTACTGGAAAGGGAGATACTGACCCTAAAAAAAAAATAAAAAATAAAATAAAATAAAATAAAATAAAATAAAATAAAATAAAATAAAATAAAATAAAATAAAATAAAATAAAATAAAATAAAATAAAATAAAACAAAACAAAACAAAACAAAACAAAATAAGTTAGTTTGCCTGAGATTTCTACCCAGAATTCCTCCCGTGACAGCTGGATAAAGGAAGTGAATATTCAAGATGCACAAAAACCAGATCCCATTTTCCCATTTTTGGTAGGACAGGTACTGCCAGCAGCACCCCCTGCTCTCCAGTCTCTGTCTTTTATCAATAGGGGAGAAATGACATGAAGCTGGCACCTCCTGTGATAACATGCAATACCACTGCCTTTTTGTTCCAGCATCCTGGGACAGTCTTCCCTATTCGGCTACTAAAGCTGAAATCATGAGAACTGGACCAACATTTTCCCAAGGAGCTGGAGACAGTTTTGCTTGAGGACGCCTTAGATTTGAAGAACGGAGGACTGTGTTCCTGGAGAACCGACAGAGGCCAGTGGGATGTGCTGCTTAGTTGTTCAGAGGTAAGAAAGCAGTCCAAAGTTCTCTGGTCTGCCATTTATCAGCAACTCCCTGTGGACTTCTCCTTCTGTGTTTGAATTTATACCTTTCCTACCTATGGGTAGGTCATACTATGTTTTTGTGACTCCTTTGTACTAATGCAGTAAACTTTGTAGAACAGTTCTTCTTTTTTGAGTATCATCTGTGCAGCAATTACTTGTTGATGGAGACATGTCAGCAGACTTCATCAGGACAAGGAAAGAGAGGATTTATATGTCAAGGAGACACCTACTTACTGAAAGACAAGCCACAAAGGGGGAAGAAGGAGTTAATTGCTGTTAAAGTTGCTTCTGGTAAGTGGTGTGTTTTGTTTTTCATATAACTAGTTACTGTGTTTCTGCAAGTTGAGGCTGCATCTTCCATAACAGATTGTTCCTGGATATTTTAGAAACTAATCAGGAATTAATTTCAAAGAAATAACAAGATATGGAGAGGTAAAGTCTATTGTAACTGTGAAATCCTGTTTTTCTGCAACATTAATCAACACGGGTATAATTTTTTCAATTTACTTTTTCCATCAGAAAGTACTAGAAAACACATAGCCTATTTTGGAAATATTTAAAGTACAACACACAAGAAAGACAAAGTCAAACCCAATTGCAATAAATTCTGAAACTGGACCTGCGGGGTTATGCAAGACAAACTACTGAAGCCTATGCAAGCCCCTTTGCCCCAAAGAGGCTACCAGAGAGTCTCCTAGGCTGTCAAATAAAGCTGGAAAGAAAGTTGTGTTCACTTTTCAAGCTGATTTCTGTGACAATAGGGGTGATTTTCTCATACTTGACAAAGCAGACACAAAAGAGAAAGAGACAGTGTAGCAAAAAGTAGGGAAGCATGTTTCTGTGTTCACGTTCTCTAAGTGGCAGCTGGTCAGTCACGGATGCCCTGGGCTGGTAGGTCGGTCATGACAGCTGTTGCTTTAAACCTTGGCTTGCTTCCCTGGTCTGAAGCATCACCAGGATAGGATGAATAAACCTCTTTCCTTCCCTCATTCTCTGCAGGCTAGACACAAGTGAAAGGATAATTCTGTAGCATGGCATTGGTGCAGTGCAATGCAGCTCGTTTCCAGGTCAGGAGGAATGATGAGAGAGGGGACAGGACAAGGTGGGTGTCAGTGAAGGATGTACAATCATGAGATGATGGAGCAAGAACTCATGTATCTCAGAGCAACCGAGCTAGATATCCCAACAGCTTAGGCTTTTGCATAAAGATCAGAGTTACCCAGCCTTGTCAGCATTCTACCAGTGTAACCTGCATCAACTCATCACCTCTTCATTTTGGTCCATAGTGTTGTGTTTCTGTTTGAGTGTGTGTATATAAAGCTCCTCAGACTCTAAACTAATGTCTGATATAAATAAAGTAATATATATTGGAGTCATCAATTAGGCCTAAATTTTATCCATTACTGAAAGGTCTTGACAATACCCCAGCCCTTGAAAATTAATAGTTTATTGTTTATTGTATTTGAATTATCCTATAATTGTCTCTTTTTTGTATTCTTTCTGTCATTAGTCATTAGAGACTATCTAATGACCACTGACTACTGCCATAGATAAAGACATACAACATACGATGAACTTTCACCAGTTTCCTACAAGTGAAATAGCAGATCAGTGGCCTCAATTAATGCCAGTATCTTTTTCTATTACAGATGAATGCTACTCAGAATCAAGCATTTGTTCAGAAGATTGCAATCACAAAAGGAAGAAATAAGAAAAATATTACTGATAGCTCTTTGTTCCTTGCCCCAGATCACCCCAGAGACAGTTGTGTACTAAACATCTATAAATGTCCCTTTCCTCTCTCTGTTTTGAATGCTTACAACCTGTGATCCAGCAGTCACTGCCCTGATGTCACCAGACAGGACTGGCTAAATGATCAGGATTTTTAAGTCTCACCTTGGGCCTTCCTATGCCCTCAGCCCCATGGGGCACAACTTTGCAGTAAGACATACTACAACATGGGATATCTGGTGTGAAGACATTGCTAAAAATATCAGCTAGCTGTGCTTCCTGGGTAGGAAGTCCCATGAGGAGAAACTTCCTATCTTAGACACAGAGCTGTAAGTTCTTTATTGCTTGGGGACCACAAGAGCAGCTGTGAGAACCTGTGGCAGGGAAGGAGACATGTAAGGGAGGAACAGCTAGATGTACCCTGAATTCAAGGTGTAAGAGATGATGTCTCATGTGTTGAATGCTGCTGGACAGACTGGGAAAATATCTATGTACTCTGAGCTCGCAGCTGCCAAGACAGAAATGTTTTATTCATAGTTTCTAGCAAAGTCTGGGAGCATACGGTGAAGAACCAGAAGAGCACTGTTGCCTCCAGGAAATTCCAAAAAACTTTTGGATTTTGGTGAAATCATGACTGGGAACTCCTGAAAGACATTTCCTTTGATACACTGTACAAGGGGCAAACATAACTGTATTGCGTTTACTTCCTTCATTTAAAATGTCATCTGCCTCACTGTTCTGGTAATAATTGTTGAGGGATAGGTATGATCACAGCCAATGTTTTCTAAAATAGACTATGTAGATGCCAATCTACATACATAAATAGTGCTTCAGCACAGTTAGTATTCAGTATTCACAGTCCTGTGTTGGTTTGAAATTGGAACATATTTATGCATTTGTATTTATTTAAAACTGTTTTTTTACACAAATGCACTCATTAGAGAAATAATGTTCTGTACAGCTGAAGAAATATAAGGATCTTTAACAATTAATCTTAAAAATGGGATTTATATGTATCTAATGCATGTATGCATAACATTTATATAAGTATGTATGTATAACTCTAACATATGTGCAGATTTTTAATATGGAAATTCAGGAATGATGCAGTGTTTTCAGTTCAAATAGCATGAGCATATTAATTTTAAAAGCATAAACAAGAGCAAAATGTACCATTTGGTCTTCCAAACATTGGAGAATATTCCATTTAAGAGAAAGTGAGGGCCAAAGCATTCCAGCACTTGGAGAATGCGAATTATCACATTGTTAATTTATTCTGGGCAGATGAGCTGCGTTTCCTGGAGGGCAGGGCCTCTCTCTAGAGAAAAAAACACACAGATTACATCAAGTTTACATTTATGAGAAGGAAAAGTTAAATTTGTTTACAAAAACTGAATACAGGGATTTTCCTGCATGCAGAAAATGATGTCTTCCGATTTCATTATGCATGGTCTTTGCCGTGCTGGGAGTCAGGAGCTAAGTAGTGCTTTTCTCTGCTCCTCTACCCCCATCTCCAAGGTACTTGGGCAAATTCTAGACACCCTTCAGTTCCTTGGGGCCTGGTGCAGAGACACTGGCCAGCCTCTTTGGTTTTGTAGCCTATCACAGACTGAATAAAAATATAATAACAAAATGGGATTCCTGAAAAGAAAATTCGATAACCTGGCCTTAGTGGCAGCAGAAGAGAGATTTGTGGCTCTGCCACCCATTGCAGCCGGGCTGCCCTGCAAACAAGGGAAGAGGGAGATGTGCTTTGTACCGAAACCTGCATGACCTATACCCTGGAGCAGCACTGATGAGGAAAGTACACCTTCCTCTCTGCTCTCTTCCCAGCAGAGCAAAAAGGGAAAACCAGCTTCTCCCTCAGTGCCTTCAGAGCCCTGCTGACAAGGAAAATAAGTTGTCAATGCTTCCATTTCACAAAACTTCAGCTAGACAACCAGAGAATTATTTTTCCCACAAAACAAGGCCTCCTTTACCCTCTTTCTGCAAGTTTTGTGTGGCAAATTTGAGGCTTTTTTATATAAAAGTAAGTCTAGATTAACTTTTCTGAAGACAATGAGATTATGCAGGGTTAATTTCTGTTTCAGAGAGGAAGATGAACTGAAAAATGCTGAAAGTGAATAGATGTATAAGAATTTCTTCAGCGTCTATATTCCTCTTCAGCAGATTGTTCAGCCAGGCTGCGTGTAAGACTTTATCTGCTGGGACTGTGGTTTTCAATTTCAGTTTTATTTTAAGTAGCATCCATAGGAATCTTGCCAAGCAAAGCACTTGTGCCAACTCATATGCTGTGTGTGGCCTGAAGTGCTGGTCTCTTTTGTTTGGGCATGGGGAAGAGAACAATGTTTTGGTTCACACATATGATCCCCAAGTTCTCCCATTTCCTTGAGTTTTCAGGAAATGGACATATGGCTTTGGAAACTCCAGCTGTGTCAGCTGTAATAAGGAGAGGAGCAGCACAAAACACAGGCAAGCCACTTGAACATATGTGTCTAGCACAGGAAGGATGTCTTCAAAGAAAGCTGAAGGAGTCAGATGTTTCATTTGGAAGACAGCACTAGGATTTGGCTGCTAAATACTGTCATCTTTCTGGAAGTCAAAGCTGTATGCTTTCAGAAGTCTACAGCTGTATGCTGTAGAGGGGCTGTATTGATCTGTTGTGCATCATTACCGAGAAAATATTACAATCTCTTAATTCTCTAGTCAAAAAACTGGTCTTCAGCACAAAGATAAATGCTCATCTTTGTGAGGGTTGGGCTTCAAGCTACAATTTTTCTGTGATACTGCTCAAGAGAGGTCACAATTTATTTTCTTTAACATAAGGAAATAATTTCTTTTCTAACCCTTGTCCACAAGTCGCTGAAACTGTAATTTTTTCAGACTAGAGAATGCAAACACAGATAAGCAATTGAAACTCTGGGGATTTTCAGCTTGATAGCTGAAATTTTACTAAGAAAAGAAGATAACTCAGTGTGTCTGTGCACTGTGGAAGTGAAGGGGAGCTCTACTGTTTGCTGCGGTAAGTACAGACCAGGCCATCCACTAAATATCACTAGCCCTGTTGTCACATGCTGTATGAAGAGAGTGGAATTCTGCAATAATAAGAAAAACAAATTTTATTCTACTTAGGTTATTTTCAGTAACTATTTCATTTCATTTCTATTATTTTTTTTTTTCTGAATTTCTGGACTAAGGACTCATATCGCACATGTCAAGAAAATAAGCAGTTCCTGAAGAATTTCTAAGCCTGTCGGAAGCGAGAAGCTCTGCATTTTAAAATCCATTGTCATTAAACTAAATCTCAATAACTGATTAATCCCACTATTATGCAAATTTATAGTTCCACTGATGGAGGAAAATAGGACTTTGCTAGTATGTTTCGAGCTTTGCTGTCTAAATGAATGGTTATAGCTTGTTGCTTCATGCATGGTATCTTCACAGCTTCTACCCAGTGAACTTAAAAGGGTAGGCACTTGAAATGAAAATGTGAATGAAGTCAAGTTTCCAGTATCACCTAGTCAGTAAAATACAGCTGCAGTTCTGAAGACTAGAGGACCAAGATCAACGGTGCTTCAGAAGTTCCCTGAAATTGTTTACTGCCATTAAAGCACAAATGCCTTTGATTGGATGTGAAACTAGGGTATTAGATTTCTGCTCTTGTTCCAACATCTCTTAAATGAACAAGCTTTAAATACATTGCTTTTTACACGCTGCACTTGTGCTACTTTTTATGCAATGGATTATTCAGAGCACTTTCTTTGGGATAGAGTTTCTCAGTCAGATGGAAGTTATTTGATTTCACAAATACATTCACATAACGAGACGTGTGTCTTTTATACTGAACATTAATGCAAATACATGCATTCTACCAAATTCAAGGAGACACCGTTCTGTTAGAGCTCCCATGCTAATCTGCAGCTTTGCTCTGGCCCCTTTACACAAAATCAAATTGAAGAAAATGTATGAAGATGTTGAAAAGTCCCTGGCAATAGCAATATGGTAACTCCTCTGACCATGCACAGCAGAAAGCAGTCATGAAATTGCCCTTTGAGTATTTCATGCAAGTTTAAACATGAGAATATGAAGTGTAGGACCTGACAGACAGGTATCAAAAATTATACAGAGTTTTAGGGTGAGTCCGTATTACACAGGACAACTCCCAGGGGAGATGATTGTACTTGAAACATTCTCAGAGCTAAGTTATATGGGCTCCAGGGTAGACAGAAATGCACAAGTATTTATGCCCTATTATGACCTGATCTCAATTTAAGAGTGCTGTTGTTCTTTCTACTTATGGATAGGAGGATGAGGCTCACTATGATCTGTATTTTACTTTTTTTTCCCTATAGGGATTTTCTAGCCAGGAAGAGGAAAAAAAAAATCAAACCTGCTGCAATGTGTTATGTAACTTCTTTTTATTCCTCCGCATGAAAATGTGTTGATCCTTTCCTTTTCACAGGTTGGCTTCCCAGCTGCTGGCTTCCTCACTTTTATTACAAAGCTCTGCTACTTTAATCAGATCCTTTTGCTGTGCTACATCTTTCTCTCACTTTAGCTTGTGAAGTTTATTCCAAGTGGACTTCATTTATTTTAAACAAATTGACTGCTTTCAACTTTAACCAGGCTGAAGTTGTGATTGTGTGTTGTTTACCCATACTATGAAGGGGAAAAATCTTTTTCGCTTGGGAGAGATCAGAGGAGATCATTTACCCTAAACTGTCTCCACTCCCAGAACTGAGACTTCCTTAAGTAAGCTTGTTGATATGTGGAACATCAATTTCCTTAATAATTTGCATTTTTTCCTATCATTTTAATATTACTACCCCCATCTCTCGTGGTTATATGCTACTATCACGAGATGCAATTTATTTGCTGCTGAAAACAGTTAAGATTCTGTAGCATCCTATATTATTTCTTCATACATCGCAGGCAAAAAGTGGTATATTTTCAAACTGTTTCATTGTTTCTCAGCTCCATCAACACAGCTGCTTTCTGTGCAACTACAAACATTTGAAAACATAAGGCTTGTGCATAACAGCCAGAGTCACTTGTAAGAGGTGCTTCATGGCCTATTAACAAAGCTGTCATATATGACTTGTCTGTAATTAAATATTGACAGGGATTTAGTCTTGGTGCAACATTTCAGGCTACTATAGAAAAATCCTTTCAACCTGCATAGCAGGTCAACATGCCACTACACTTCGTATCCCTGTACTTCTGGCTACATGAAGCTGACACACAAAATGAGAATGTTGTTCAGCTTTTGGTCCCAGTTGAATCCCTACTGTCTCCTAACACTACAATTAAGGATGCCAGTTAATATCAGTGATCATTTATGTGAATGGTCGTGTATAAACTATGGTATTTTAATTTCCATGAGGGGAATCACCAACCTGTTTCACAACAGTTTATCAATAGGGTTTTTTTCCTAGGTTTGAATTTACTCCCAAAAAAATAAGAGGTCTGTAGAAGTTTCACAGCTCAGTATCAGCCTTACAAAGTTCAATAAATAAATAGTTTTCCAATGGAATGATTCCATCCTAAGAAGAATTTCATTACATGCTGCCCACTCCCTTGTGCAGGGCAGGTACCCCTGAAGATCGCATGTCTCTCTGGAACACTTGCCTGTAAGTTAGTTATCTTCGTGCACAATTGCCATAGCTGCTAAAGTGTCTTATGTGACTTGGATGATCAATGCTGTAGTGCACAGGAGAGAAAGGACACTCCTCTTTTTTTAAGCCATAGCCTGTGTATTTGGTGATTCTTTCACTTTTAGGCCTGCCTTTTTTCATTAGCCTTTGATTAAGTACTTGTAACAAGTGAGCTGTAAACTTTTTTTTTTTTTAATAGCTCAAGGTAAAAAAAAGATAATGTGCTGACTGGAAATTTTATTTCAGTATTTAAGATTTCTTTTAAGTTTTTAAAAAACACATTTCAGACTCAGGAGACATTCCATGAATTCCAGTAAATTCTGACAAGTATGAATTATTAATTTACACTGTTGTCCTGGTACTGACTGGGATAAAGTTCATTTTCTTCCTAGTAGTAGGTATAATGCTGTGTATTGAACATAGTATGAGAAGAATACAATGATGGTTGTTGCCAAACAATATTTATACCAAGCCAAGGGCTTTTCAGAAGGCTGCAGATGTACAAGAAGCTGTGAGGGGACACAGCTGGGACAGCTGGTCCCAACTGACCAAAGGAATATCCCATACTATCTGATGTCATGCTCAGTTGGGCGAAGAAGAAGGAAGTGGGGGATGTTTGGAGTGATGGTATGTGTCTTCCCAAGAAACCATTATGCATGATGGAGCCCAGCTTTCCTGGAGATGGCTGAACACCTGCCTGTCAATGGGAAGTAGTGAATTCATTCCTTGTTTTGCTTTGTTTGCATGCACAGCTTTTGCATTATTTATAGAATTGTCTTTATCTCAACCCATGAGTTTTCTCACTTTCACTCTTCTGTTTCTCTCCTCATCCCACTGGCGAGGGGATGAAGTGAGCAACTGTGTGGGGTTAGTTGTTGGCTGAGGTTAAACCATTAGAACTGTATTTTTCTACTGTGTGGTGCTCATTTCTTCTGATGCTTAGCTTTACTGGCAAAATTGTCTTTGAAGAGTACAAACGAGCTACTACCTGGATGTATAACATGCTTCATATTGCAACTTTGCATGAATTAGTTGATTAGTCTACTTCTAAGACAAATTTCTTCTAAATTTGCTTTTCTTCACTATATTCAGTCTCACTTAAATATTTTCCTTCCTGAAATGATATAGAATTCAATTAAAGAAAAACATCAACAAGCTTAATTCTATCACTTAGAGCATTTTATTCTTTTCATATCTCATCCATAGGAATGACATTCTTTTCTCTCTCCTAAGCTTATAAACATCAGCCATAGCAGCATTGTACAACATAAGTAAAATGCAGGTCTAGAAACATTTAACTTTAAGAACAAGCAGTTTCAAGTGAGCTGCTTGTTGGAGTCTGATCTGTAAAATCTGGTACAGGCATTTTCCTCAGGAAATGTTTCAGGCCAGCAGTGCTTGACAGAGGTCCTGTTTGCTGATGTATTTCCAAGTGCTGTCGTTCCTTGACCATGTAGTTCTACACCTGTCTTCCTCCAGTGAGGAAACTAGTGTTTTTAAAGGAGAGATCTCTAATGCTATGGCCAATGGATTCTATTTCTTCATGCACTTACCATGTGTTTTTGAGCTGTAGGGAACAAACAAAGCCTATAGCACTAGGTGTTCTTTTAGGATCTAAGCACAGGTTGGAGGGTAAATCCAGCTCTGCAGATGTTTTCTTTTGGCAGGGCTCATATCGACAGAAACGGCACTTTGATTATTAGGAATGCTTCTTCCAGCACTCAGTTCTGAGTTGTTAGTTTTTGGAACCCTGTCCTGAGATATAAGAGGTTCTTACTTTATTGCCAAATCCCTGAGAAATGGGTAGTCTTTACAACTGTTTCAAAACTCCTTCACATTTGTGTTCTTTTGGCCTGCTTTGCATCTGGATGCGTCTGCGTGATCTTACGTTAAGTAAGAAAAAAAATACAATCCAAAACTAAAATTAAACTCAAAAAAACCCTCAAAACAACAAAACAAACAAACTTCATAACCCCCAAGATGCTTCAAGAGGTAAAGAAAACAGAGAAAATTAATAGATCCTAGTTAAGCATTACTTTGTATTGGGGAGTCACAGAAATGTTAGGCAAAGAGGCACAACATGAGTAAATCTAATAATTCTGCAAGACATAATGGTAATATTAGTCTACTTAGTAGTTATTACAGAGCAAAAAAGATGAAACTCATAGAAAGCAGAATAAGTCATAGCAAATTTTTTTTCAAGAGAGTTTAAGAATCCTGCCTATTCTGTAAAAACGAATTTTATTCAGGGATGCTGAATAGCACCTGTAAAGTTGAAGACTTCAGCAAGAGAGGGTGAATATTACAGGTTCAAGAATATATTGATTACTGCAGTGATGAGAGAGGTTGTGCCAGTGAAACCGTGATATCTTCATTCTTCTGAATCCAAATAATGAGACCGTGTGTGGTGCCTCTGCAAGAGTTATTTCAGCACATATAAGATTCACTAATAGGTCTTTATTATCCTCAAATATGTATGGGATAGTTAAAAAGCTTCCCTATTCTGTACATGTAGAATTGAAGGGTAGGCTAGATTAAGAGACTTTCCCAAGGGCATAGAGGGAGACTGAATCCAACCATTGCTCTTGTCAACTGGTGCACCATTTATCAGGTTGCTGATTATGTGGAGAGTTCTACATTCTATTATTGGCGATGCTGGTCTGACAAGAAGAATGTATTAGCCCTGGTAAGGTGGCATACAAATGAACCATGTTAATTTAAGTACCATTAGAAACACAAGACAGAAGGAAGAAAATCAATGTTTTGTTTTATAATAAAGAAAAAATCAATAAGGAAAGAAATGGTATTTTCTAGGAACCCAGAAAATGTGTTGGACAATGGGGAATAGTTAGAGGGAATTTAAACTATTTAATAAGTTTCTGGTGTCCTTTTAGAGAATGATAGTCTAGACCTATCTTTTTGTAATAAAAATCTGAATAAAATCCAAACATACGAAGTTGTGAGAAGAAAATAATATCAAGTAGAGGCTGGTGGTTGGTGGGGTTTGTTGTGGTTGTTTGGTTTGTGTTTTTTTCCATTGTTCTGTTTTATTTTGGGTTTGAGTTTGTTTTGTTTTAAAATAAACTGGTAGCAAATTGCAGTGGATCTGTGAAAACTGCAGAAAATATGCCAACAAATAAAGTTAAAAAATAAACATATATGTCAAATGAGAGACTACATGTTATCCCAAAAAAACCTGGCAGAGGTCCATTTCTAGAGTTGTTTTTCTGTATCTTATGGTAGCCTATAGCAAACGGTTAGGTAAAAAATGTAAAAACAGGCCAAAAACAGAATAAAGTTTTCATGGTGTTGACTCTTTCTCTTGGCAGTCTGCAGTTTAGAGACACCCTGGCCAGAGTATCTGGAGTGTCCTATTTAGTAGTTTTTGACATTGCTTTCATAATTTTTAACTGCTTTTTAATGGCAAGATTCTGTCAAAACAAATCCCACCATTTAAGTATGTACTATATGAAAAATCAGTGAGTTTGGTTTGCATTAAACTTGTTTACTCATCATTGTGTACCCCTACTTTCTACAGAATAACAAATGATGAAAAATTGTTCCCTTAACTCCTTCTTCAAATAGCTTCATAGTTCTGCAACAAATTTCTGTTTCTCCTTTCTTCCTGTGCCCAAAAGTCATATCTGTTGTGTTCTTCGGTATTTATTTGCTCTGAAATATAAATCATCAAATAAATTGTTCTAAATATAATTTTGCTCTTCAGTTTACCTTCATAGGTAATTTTGGTACCATACATAACATTTGGGATACGAATTTCTGCAGTGTCATAATCATGGCCTCCTATTTGTTTTCTGCTTCTTCCTAACTATTTTTTTTTTTTTTAATTTTTGACTGTCAGAGAGTTTTGAACAGTAGATTTCAAATACCTACCAACAATGGCTTAGGAGTCTTTCCTAAGTGATAATATACCTGATGTTGAGTCCATCAGGCGTTTGCCCTTTGTTTTAGTGTTGAATGTCACACTATATGAAACTTTCTCATTCTTCTTTTCACTCCTTCTCCAGATCTCTCGTATTATGTTGGAAAAAAAAAAAAAAAAGCTGCCCCCAGGGAATGCTGCCACTCCTGTCTGCCTGTCTGTCCATGTTGTTTCGTGCATTTTAGACAGTTTTCTGTACAGAGTAGTTTAATTTTTTTAGTACCTTTCGATGAAAGATTTTGTCTACAGTTTTACAGCAAACTGCAATTTAGTCCACTTCACTAGTTGCATCATTCTTCACCAGATTTCCATGTACTGGTTTTTTGGAGAATTTTAAGAAATTTGTGAGGCATGATTCATTCCTTGTTATAACACATTTGCCATCTGTTTATACATTCATGTATGTATCATGGCCTCACATAAATTATATGTTAGACAAATCAAAGTTGCTCATCTACAGGTACTTTCGTATGCCTTTTAAAAATATGTAACTGGCATTATAAAGATATCTTCCATTTCTCTGACAACAAGGCAAATATAAATGATACACTGCATATTACTTAACTGTTACAAATTTAATATTTAAATTCAATTAGAATTCCTGGAATTCAATTAGAAATCTTAGAACTCTGTTTTGATGGTTCATTAAGAATTTGATTTATTTGTTGCAAAGGCTCTTCTGCTGATACTTCAGTTTTGGCCACAGTTTCATAAACCAGTATCCTGTAAAGGACTCTGGCACAGGAATCTATCTAAGGCTGTCTGTTTCATGGACATAAAACAAGATTACTTTGATTTTTTTTTTTCCCTACAGTCTTATGCCCCGACTACTCCTATCGTATCTCTTATTCTATTTAGCATTTTATTAGTTTTATTACTTCTAGTGTTTCAGAGAAGGTTCTTAACAGATTTGAATTGTTTTAACAAGTGTTCCATAAAATACTTTTTTGGTCGGTTATGATCTGAGTTTACATTTAACTTGTCAGTTTTGTGTTTATAACATCTCTGTGTATATAATACATCTATATTGTGTAAATATTATTATATCCCTAAAATACATTCTGTATGGTATACAATTTATTTTAGATTGTATCGAAGTTCTACATGTATATCACCAGCTTCATATTTCCACCATTTGAACACAATTTCAAACATAGAAGTAGTCTACTAATTCTGTTAAACTCTTCTACTTTGCTATTAAAACTATGCCATCTTTCTCTTGTTGTTCTAGTAATGTTTTCTTGATAGGCAATCTCAGTTTAGTCTGGGCCACCAACATGGTGTCTTCCTGATGTTTCAAAGCATTTTATCCTTTCTAATTCTTCTTTCAGTCTTTTTCCATACCTTTTGATGTAATTCCCTTTAGTGAAGCTAATTGTTAGGTAGTGGATGTTTTGGTGTCTTGAGTACTGTGACAGAGCAGATCACTGTCAGATACACATTTACCGGGTTCTGTGTTGCTTGGATTAGATTTTCCTTTCATAATTTTTTTATACTTCCAAGAAGTAATCTAACATAATATGCAAATCATCACCATGTCTAAAAACTTAGCCTCTGCATCAGCTCTTGTGAAATGTATCCAAATGCTTACCATTGGGGATGAGTTCTATTATTGAATTTTCTGTACTTACAGTATATGTAATATTTTTAAGCGTTATGCAATCTTCACCACCACACTGGTTGGGTGGTCAGTTATATCTTATGTAACACATTTGTTATATACTGATCACATTTTGGTATGGAACTTTCATATGTAATGATTTTGTACAGTCAAGATCTCCTGATTCTTTCATGTTTTATCTGTATCCTTTTGCTCCATTCCACCTTGTTCTTTTTCTCTTCCCTATATTTAGATAAAACAGTCCTAAAAGGCATGCCATTCATGGAGATGAAGCACTGCATTGTGCCAGAAGTTGCATTGAAACTGGGAGACACCCACCACTCTGAACTTAAGATTAACTTCAGAGGAACTAAGCACTGTTGGGAAAGACTTTCAGAACATGCAGAATTATTCCTGAAATAGCACTTCACAGGCCTCTTAGAGGAGATGGGGGATACACAACCCCTTGCTAGTGCAGTAAAGGACACAAAAACATCTGTTGTGTTCTAGATTAAAACTCCAAAGCTGGGTGTTTTCCTTCTGAAGTGGGACAAAGGGAGAGTAGAGCTAGCACACCGTATAGCTGTATGTCTCTATCTAAGTCAGTTTGTTTCCTGAAACCATTTCTGTCCACAAGATCTTTGGCAAGCATTTTCACAGTTCAGTATGGAAGATATGGTCAAAATATGTCTTCATTTGCTTTCTTCTAATTCTGATACTATGAAAAAGTGTGAATCATCATTCTCTGTTTACCTTCTAGGTGTCACTCCTGACTAACGTGTTTTCATAGAGTCATCTCTTTTATAGGTTGAAAAGTCCTGGTATATGCAGTCTCTCCCTGTTGGCTGAATTCTTTGTTTGTGCTTGACACATTTTTCAGTTCCTTTCCTCAGCCAGCTATATTCATTAGGAGAAGATGGGAATCAAAAGTGTGTGTATGGCAGTTCTCCATACTTTTCAAAATAATGCCTAACATCCTAGTCCCTTTTTGGTTAGCATCGAGCTGACATTTTCTTAGAGTTAGCTATTATAACTCCAAAATCTCTTTCCTGAGTAGCAGCAGCTACTTTATCTTTCATCATTATGAACTAGCTGGATTTTTTTCCTCATGCTTTACTTTAATGATGCAGAATTTTGTCTGCAATTTATTCTTTTTTTTTTTTTTTTTTTTTTTTTTTTTTTTTGTAGTTTAAGACATCCTCTGCAATGGCTCTCAGTCAGCTTCTGTTTTTACCCCTCAGACTACTTCCTTCCTATCCAAATCCCTTTTCTAGATCATTTATGAATACAGTAGATTGAACAGGCCAAGCACAGATGCTTATTTCCTTCCACTATGAAAACTAATGCTTTATTCCTGCCCTTGTTTTCCTATGTTTTAGTCCATTATTAATTCATGAGAATGCCTTCCCTTCCACCCATCCTAGTTAAAGTCTTTTGGGAAAGACTTTTAAAAGCTTTCTTTGCTTCAGATTAATGTTAACAGCTGGATCACATTCATCTACACAGTTTTTGGTTTTCTCAAACAATCCCAACAGGTTTGCGAGGCATTTATGTCCTTCTTGACTCTCCGTAGTACATGATTGTGTTTAGATGTCTATTAGCCAATACATAAGTCAGATTTTCTTCTACAGATTTTCACATTGTCAGGCTTTTCTGCTATCTCTGGAACCCCATGAAACCCCTACAGAAGTTCACATTACATTCTTCTGATACCAAGGTTGATGTCAGAAATTGCACATTGCTATTATACATCACTATTAGGCTAGAACTCTTGGCTGAATCCTGAGAAAGGGTTGCTGTTCTTACACCAACTTTGTTCTGAAACCTTCAGTTTGAGATACTACCTGGAATGCATCCCTGTTAAAAAGGTCTCCCACAGTGAATAGACATGAAAAATTAATTTAGCTTCTCTGTTATGGCCTTGATTCTCCAAGAGCTCCTCATGTACTTTGTTTCAAAGAGATGTCTATGTTTCTATTTCTTTCACAAAACTAAAACATTGTATTCTCCAGTGAGAGGAACGAAGGAACAGATTATGCTGGGCCATCCTGTTATGGTCACTACCAAGAACATACATGCACTGACACAGACATGCACACTTGGGCTGTACCCGCGTTTTGGATACTGTGGAGGAGAAGGGTGTATGGTATAAAGGGGGAAAGATGGGAAGATTTATTCTATTCTTACTTTACATGCGCACAGGAGTAATTCTGCTGAAGCAGCTGAATAAAATCAATATTGTAACTAAGCCCAGATACTCAAAGAAGAGGAGCGGAGGAGAAAAAGTCTAGTAGGTCTGTCTTGAGGTAGAAGTGAAAGCAAGAAACAGAAGAGATTCTCTTCTCTCACAAGTCAAAGCCTTGCAACAGAGTTCTGCACTCTGCTGGAAGAAGACTTCTTAATGAGAAGTTTCTGTCAAGCGGTCCTGATTGACTGAGTTAGACTGAATGCAGACATAGAAGTGTAGCTGCTTCACTAGGATTTTCATCAAGAGGTATTTGAGTGGCAGTAGAATAATTGTTACTTGGTGGCTGAAGCAATTGCATAGGATACAGGAAATCTTCATGTTTATGTTTTACTGCCCTCATAATTTGCTAGTGAGTAATTTTCTGCATACCTATGTAAATAACCCTTGATTTGGAGACAATGTTGAGGTCTATAAATCATGGATGTGGGGCTGGGCAACATGAAGATGCAGCATTGAGAGTGTTACAGAAGTAACTGTGGCTTTGGGGAATGAAAATCAGATATTCTGGGATGTCATTCAGCCCTTCATGAACAAATACAATTTAATATGAATTATTTAATTTTATTACAATCCAACTTTCTACTTCTCAAAAAGAATGGAAAATCACTTTGTTTATTAGACATCAGTGATCCAGAAACACTGCAGAAGTCTCTCTCAGATGTTTTCTCCCTCCTGAACACATCCTTTCATATTCTGCCTTTCAGGGTGTGTCAATCTCAAACAAAACCCTAAATAGAGACAGTAAACCAGAGGATTGGGCTAGTTCAGTAAATCTACTAACCATACTTTTCTATTAATTTACATACCTGTCAAAAATAAAAGGGTTTTGCAAACACAGTGTGATGATGCTGAAGTTTCCAGCCAACCCTCCCCATGAAACCCACCTTCTGGCCCTCTGTCTTCTTCTCGCTTCCCTGCTTTTCTCCCAGGCAGGCTGCTTGCTGCATTGCCAGAGCAATTCTCCAGGCGGTGTTGAGACACCTTTTATTTTTCATTACAGTGAGGTTTTATTGTGTGAGGGAGGGAAAAGTTTGGAGGAAAGAGGAGGATTTTTTTTTTTTTTTGGGAGGGGAGTGGGGTGCGATGGAATTCTGTTTTGGTTTAATGTTTAAAGCATGCAATTCTGAGACAACATTTTCAGGTCTGTTTTCTGAACTATTCTTAGATGACTAGAGCTAAAATAATTCATTATTTCTTTATGCTAGTTCTATTTTGAGTATGAAAAATCCAAGTTGTGATGCCCCCCAAAATTTGGGCAAAGTACTCCAGCTTTACCTGTATTACTGCCTCTTTCTTTCCCTGATGCAGCATCAGTGCAGCTGACAAAATGTTGCATATATCTGTGCTGAGAGATTTGACCGGAGGCTTGTCATCAACCTCCTACAGTCTTGATATAATAGACTGTTTGGCTTTGACAGCCCTTTTCAGCAGTTGTATCAATTAACCCTAGGGACTGAGGACTCCTCACCCCAGCACAACACTAAATTTTTCTCCTCTAGACAAGAACTTGACGGATCATCTAAAGTGCGTTTCTTCTTGAATCACCTACTGAAACCTCTGTTTAAGATGGAGGAGAATTGTGGGACCTGTTTCCCATAACTCAACAACCAAATAATAAAACTTTTCTAATAATTCAAGAGCCCTTGATTGTCCAGCTGCCAACTGACAAGTAGAAAGAGTAACATACCTATCCACTCAGCTTCTTTGATCTTGTGGTGTGTTTGGGAATCTTGAGTTGCTAAGAATAAGGGTAAGATGTTATTCTCTAATTTGAACCCAACTTTCTGGCAAGTTTATCTCTCTTAGGTACACATCAAAATAGAGAAGCTTTCTCTTGTGTAATCTCAGCACTGCAGCACAAAAGAGTACAGAAATTAAAATACAGTTGTGATCTGTGCAATGTAGACTCTAAAAAGCAATGTATAACACCGAACCTGGAAACCAAACATATGAACTAAGGCAGCAAAGGAAGTTGTGAACATATTCTCATTAAATCTTGCTTCTATCAAAAGCCTGAGTCAACCTATCAAATAAATCCCATTAGTACCAAAGCAAGAACCTAGATACAGACCTGGTGAACTACTACTGGATTTTTGCCTCTGCTTGAGGGATTTTTTTTCATCTACAATTCACCATGGATTTGTTTAACAGCAGGAACTGTTTGTTTAAAAACTCAGGTGTGCTTGATATTTTCTTTTTCCAAAAGCAGTTATAACCTCTGTTTTTCTAAAGAAAAATTAATCCCAACTGAGAAAAAAGCACTGGAGGAGGAAGGAGGGGTTTTTGTTGGTGGTGTTTTTTTTTCCTTTATCTCGTTCAATTCTGTCTAATTGAAAAAGTAGAAAAGTACTGAGAGCCTGCTCTTACATGTTTACTTCTTACTTAAGTCCTCCCTAGGAAAAAAAAAAAAAAAAAGGTGTTTTAAAATAAACTCCAGGCAAAAACCTTTGAGAAGGAGAGTTGGGAGTCTGTGCCATATCTGTGAAAAGCACAAAAGTGTTTTTCACTAGGTTTTTAGCCAAAGATAGCTAGCTCATATTAATAACATATTTGTACTCTGGGAGAAAACCAGCCTAGGGGTCTGAGCTATAGAGGAACCGGTCATCTGCAGCTCTGATCAACTTCAATGGGAAGTAGATGTCTCTGTAGATCAGAATTTGCTGGAATAGAAATTCAGCCTCAGGATAAAATGAGACTTTTTAAAGAAATTTAATTTGTAGAGAGAAATGTGACTATTCAGAGTGGTTGCAAGCTGCTGTGAAAGGATCTTTCCAAAGGCCTCACCCAGCAAGTGTTTGATGGACTAATGGCAAGGGCATCTACTGTTGTGGCTACAACTCATATCAGTTGTTAGTCTCCTTAATTAAAAAACAAAACAAAACAAAACCAACAACAAAACAACCAAACAAAAAAGCCACAATTGGAAGTGATTGACTTCCAACTGATACAGAAGGAAAATGAAACTCCAACAGAATATCAGGCATAAATGAGTGAATGGTACAATACATTTAGTGCTAGGGAATAACTTAGGTTCCCAAATCTTTGAATGATCTTTATGTAGAAGTTACTGGTGTAAAACGAAAACTAATTTCTTCAATAAAAGTTCTAGAATTCATCCCAATTGTCCATGACAATTGTAAATGTGCAAATAAACACCTGTTCTTGAATCTGTCAGGAAAAAAAAAAAAAACTTCAACTGGCACCTTGCAACAAAAAGAAGACAAAAGATGACATGAGGAAAAAAAGAATTGTAATTGCCTAAGTTTCAGAAACCAAACAGCTGGTGAAACAAAGCTCATTTCCATGTCAAAACCTATATTGCTTTCTCAGCTGACAGTTATATTTGAGAAAAAAGTGATGGGGCTGGACTATGGTTAGGAACCAAGTGAAAGAACTGGGCAGTGTTTTAGGGCAAGCTGGGGGCTAAATTTTCGTAAGTCTTGGACATTCATGTCCACTGTGATACTGATTGTCACATTTTTCAGAGAGCTCAATGCCCAGTAGGCTGAGGTCTTTTAACAAACTGACACCTTGTTATTGTAGTTACTTACTTCACTAACTAGGACTGTGGAAAGCCTTCCTGAGCCTTGAAGGTACCAGATGTATTGATCTTCCTTTCCTTTTCTTCTTCTCTATGGCTGCTGCTGTTCCTAGGCAGAAGCTGAGGTATAGCTCTGTATGAAATTATTACATCAGTTCAGCAGGCTGAATCTGCTTTAGGAATCAGTAATCATGTTAAAGCCTCATTAATTTTAAAAATGTGGGAAGGAAGGATGTATTCTGAAAACCTCTAAGGCAAGAGTTTAACACTCCAAGGATTACCAAGTTAGGGCTGGTTGGTTCAGGAAAATTAATTTGTGGCTGATTTGGTTTAATAACCTTATATGTCTCCAACAACCATTTTAGTCTTAGAACAGGATGCAGCTTTTTATTTTTTTTAGCCAGACTTTTTGGCAGTTCTTGGTTTATGACCTCTGTTCGAAAGCAAGTTGAACATGGTTTGCAGAAGTAGGGACTGACACCTTAGAGCACATGAAAATTTATTTGGGTCATGTTTATGGAATATGTTCTGGTTAGGGTTATATTTCACAGAACTATTAAAAGAAAACACACCTAGAATCCAATCTGTTTCTAAGCTCTGAGCAGATCTGTAGACCAGCATTAGACAAAGTTTGCTTACATTTTCCTGCTGGAGTTGTTCTGCCATGACAATGGTGATGACTGACTCCTGGTCTCTTCTCCAACAAAATGTTTTTTAGGTATAAAGCAGAACAGTATTAAGTGAGAAATTAGTCGCCAGTAGCCTCGTGGTTAGGGAAGGTAGGAGTATGGGGTTAAATGTCCTCAGGCAGGGGAGGGAGGGAACTTGTAGTTCTGTATGGTGTTTGGTCTCTGATTTACTGGTCACTAGTGTCACAGGGGAGTTTTTGTGAGCATCTAAGCTGTGACTTTCTTCATTGATCTTGCAAGCATCTAATCTGAAAAGTCAATTATTTACCAGGCCATACTGTTACTAACTTTCAAGCAGTACTGTGGGTAGCCAGGGACATTGCATTGTTCCCTGTTATCTTCTCCCAACAAATAGTAAACACAACTAGCACGACCAACTTGCATTCATTATCACAATTACAAAATACGTCTTTTTCCTTCATGTTAGACTTTGTGCCATGGTACTTCAGCACCCTGTTCCTGACAGTAGTCCTAAAGACATCAGTACACCAAGGCTTGCTGGTAGCAACCAAACAAGGCACCAAGTTTTTGTACAACTGAGAACCCAAATTTTTGTACACATTTAAGGGACATAGTATATCAGCTATTCAGCTACAGAGTCAATATCTTATGAAGGCATAAGTCAATGTGGACTAGTAAATGGAGCATTGAAAAGGGAAGATGAGAAGGAACCAGGAGCTTTACATTAACTTCTCAGCTCAGTTACTGACCCGCTGTACAATTCCAGGCCGCTTGTTTCTGCTCTCCTTTCCGTTCTTTCCTGGTCACTGGAGGATGCACAGATATAGGGATGCCAGTCAATTCACTAAGAGTTTGTGCAGTGCCTACATATGAGGAACCCAGTTGCATCTGGGGTGTCTAGGTCCTGTGTGCAAACACCTGATGGTGTTTAGGGTTTTTTTTCTCCATTTCCTATCTCAAGTTCTAGACCAAAGATTGTTTACTCTGACTTCTTTTGCGTTCAGCAGTTTGTTCAGCTCGTAGCCTAAATTATGATTTCTGAGCCATGTAACATTTTTCATTAGAGAGAAAACTTTATCACCAGCCTCTGTGGTCACAGAAGCTCCTGAATGTAATCATCTCCAGTAATTAGATCTAGAGACAGAACACTTGGGAATCTGCAATTCATGAGACTTTCAAAATGTAACATTTTTCCCAGTTTTTAAAACTATGACATTATCAAATGTGTATGAATTAATTCAAAGGCCTCACCAGGCCTTCAACTTAAAAAGAGCAACAAAATAATCCATTGCTTACCTGGTACAGTATCAGAGGTACTTGCTAAGGGACACAGGGACTTCTACAATAACATAGAGAAGGGTAATGACAGGAAACCAACATAATCTGAATGCCAGAGTTAGCAGAACTTTATTGTAGATTGGTATATTTGAATAAGTCAACCCCAGCATCTCAGAAGGTGTAAGCCACAGCTACCTGGCATAGCCTGGGCATTTCTCTGGGTACTGGCTCATGTGGAGTTGCTGGTACATAACAAGGGATCAGGTCACAGCACTCCTTCGGTGACAACCAATGTAACATTGCTTTTCTCTATCAATCCACCTCTTTTTATGAAGCTTTAACAATTAAATTTCTTTGTCAAGTTTGGTTGAACTTGGCCAGTAGATTCAAAAAGTAAGGGGAGACGTATGCATTATGCATGAAGTGTCATTGCAAAAGCTTCAGTTTCTAAAAATTGGACTGTAACAAGGAGAGAAAAGGAGGAAAAATAGAAAAAGTTTGAAGATGTGTTCTGGAAAGCATATCACTGAAGTTTTCACATCTAGCAGTTAGTGCTCAGTAGGCTTTGGAGAGTATCCCATAAGAGGCATGATGGTTCTGTGAGTCTGCAAACAGTTATATTACAGGATCAGATGCCTGGTAGTTATACTGTAATTCTATAGACCATGGGAACAATGCAGCCTTTCGCACACATACTGTGAATTGCTTAACTTTTGAATTCTTGACTTCGCAAACTTAAGTTCAACATATCACAGAATCACAAAATGTTAGGGATTGGAAGGGACCTCGAAAGATCATCCAGTCCAATCCCCCCGCCGGAGCAGGAACACCGAGATGAGGTTACACA
Source organism: Patagioenas fasciata (assembly GCF_037038585.1). Taxonomy (NCBI): domain Eukaryota; kingdom Metazoa; phylum Chordata; class Aves; order Columbiformes; family Columbidae; genus Patagioenas; species Patagioenas fasciata. The sequence goes on along the minus strand of NC_092521.1, from coordinate 74,594,207 downwards.
GGAATGTGTCCAGGTGGGTTTTGAATGTCTCCAGAGAAGGAGACTCCACAATCTCCCTCGGCAACCTGTTCCAGTGTTCTGTTACCCTCACTGTGAAGAAGTTTCTTCTCATATTTGAGTGGAACCTCCTGTGTTCCAGTTTGTACCCATTTCCCCTTGTCTTACCATTGGTTGTCACCCAGAAGAGCCTGGCTCCATGCTCGTGACACTCACATGAATGAGGTCACCCTTCAGTCTCCTCTTCTCCTAGCTAAAGAGACCCAGCTCCCTCAGCCTTTCCTCATATGGGAGATGCTCCACTCCACTACTTACTCAGTTTCTCCAACAAAAATGAAAAAACGGAAAAAAGAAAAAAAAAAGGTTCAGTTGTGATACAAAGGATTTTGCATATTGGATGATGAAAAACTGTAAAGACTTTTAAAAATTAGTTCTAAAGGGTTTGTCTTTGTAGAAGACAAGAGTTTATAATTACCAACCAAACAATAAATGTTTTTACGCTAATAAAGGCAACATGAGTATTTGAATATGCACAATGTCTTAAAAAAGAAATCATATATATATACACACATATAACAGTCAGAAAACAATCTATGCTGTGTTTTCAAGTAATTTAAAGAAAAACAAATTCTAAACAGTATAATTTCTGTTGCAGAAGCTTTAAAGACATTTAGAAAATGGAACTAGATACTGTTGTGAGTTACAGTGTTAAATCAGTTTTTACAATAATAGCTTTTCTTTTTCCCTGTCTTCCTGTAGGGTACAAAAGAATTTTTTTGTTTAATTCCATTTACTCATCAAGTTCAGTTCAACGTTTAATGCAATAAAATTCAAGAAATCCTGTGAGAACTGAGGAGAGAGCAAGGCTGAAGTTTTAGGTTTGGGGGGTTTAGTTTTTCCTCAATAATATTAAAAAGCAGTGAAAGCATGAGAACTATCAACTTAAAATGTGAAGCAATACAGAAAATCTATTTGTTTTTCATAAACCTTGTGATAGTTGATGTTGCCTTTATCAAAGAACTTTACTGTAAACACAAATATATCTGGAGAAACTTAAATATAAATAAAACAAGAATACAATTATAAATAATAAAAGGAAAAGTTAATACTAAGCTGTTTTTCAGATACCATCTGAACAGAGCTAAACACAAGCTTAGGAAATACTTTGTTCAGTTTTCCCACAGAATGACAATGTAAAAACTAAAAATGTTAGTAGTGCCTTCTTTGGCTTTGCAAAAGGGAAGAACAAGGTATAGTATTAATACTATGTTTATAGGAAAGATTATATATGTAAATGTTCCTTGTTATTTTGTGTATGTACCTGCAAAAATTATTTGTTACCTCTTTTCAAGCAAAAAGGCACAAATATCCAGTAACATTGTGAGCCATGATTAACATCCGATTTCCCCAGGCTACTGAAATAGTGGTGAAAAGAGGTGCACCAAAATCCATTTATAATCACCCTTATGTTCCATGATTACAAACACAAAATACTGCACTTTGAACAGGCAATTATTTTTTTCCTCAGAACGAGCCCATACACACAGGTCCTGAATTGAATCCTCCTGGCTCTCCAAAGGTTTCATTATGCAAAGTTTTATATTATTTAACTATTGTGATTAAGATGGTAATAACACATTGGTAAAACCTCAATTAGACATGCAATGGGTATGTCAGAATAGAAAAGTGATTTGAAGTGATAGAATTGCAGACATCTCATATACAAAAAGGCAGCATGTTTTTCGCTGTCTCTTTCGTGGACTTAGAAGCAAACTGCTACTTAGGTGGAGGAATATGTGCATTAGAGTCTCCTCGGAGCTGAGAGGGCAGAGAAATTGATCTCACCAAAGAAAGAGAGCTTTTCTGAGTTGGTTTAAACAAAACCAGTCTTCTCCCCTGCATTTTGGAACAAGCCTTGTTATGAATAATTTTAATTAAGGATATTTTAAACTAAAAAAAATTATATTTACATTTGGCTGAATAAAAGAGAAATCATAAGCTAAAGGGGGAGTTCTTGGAACACCAACAAGTAGTAGCAAAAATTTCCTTTAAAAGTTGTTTCATAAATTTTTGACTTCCAAAGTTTAAATATCCCACTGGTCTACAGAAATTTTGGTTTTGTATTACCAGTAATAAGTAAATAAATAAAATTTAAAATTAAAAAAATAATAATTATTTATTTCCCAGCATGCAGACTGTGATTTATAGAAGTGTAGAGTCCTTGCACCGAAGAGCCTAAATTTTAAATGACAGAGGTTTTTAAAGTTTTGTTTTCATGCACATGAAGCAGAAAAAAATAATGTTGTAACATATCATTATCTGTGACAAACTGAATAATTTAAAAACAATTAATGAAGACGTGATTGTAACTACAGCTTGTGTAATACTTCTTCAATAACTAATTATCAGTCAACTAACAAGACAGCAGACTAGTGAAAAAAGAAAGAGCTGGAGCAGTATGTCTTCAGTATCCTTTGACAAGTGGCATAAGGAAAACAGAAGAAATAAAAACGAAAAGATGAAAGCTAACTTAGTTTAAAAATAGTTATGGAAGCTTACTTTTTTTTTAAGAGTTTTTTAAACTGCTTATTTATAATCCAGCCTTTTAAATACACATGATTTGTTAGAGTAATATGTACCTTGGCTTTGTTTCTCTCTTTCTGTCTTCAGACTGACTGCTGTTTGAAGGCCTTATTTTATACAGTTGGACTAATACTATTGCACAAATTGCTACCTTTCGAAAGCTGTGATGTGAACCTCCTTGAACAACTGGTACTTTAGTACCACAAGAAAAAATACCTTTCAAATAACATCTCTCTTCCCTTCAGAAGGAATAATGAAACCAAGCAAAATAAAAACACGGCCATCCTTTTTCCCAGAGGAGTCATGCTTTGGGGATGTTTTCTCCTGTCTCAAGTTCTGGAGCTGCTGAGCTGAAATGGGCACAGGTGGTTCACCCCTCCTAAGGCACTGTTCCCCCTAAGCATGCCCCGTTCTCATCAAGTGCTCAGCAGACACCGTGTCACCAAAGCCCATCTTGCTGTTGTTGTGAGGTTTTCTAAATACCCCCCACAGCCCCAGTTGCACTGGAGGTCCTCTACTGTCCCCCACCTGTCATGCCCTGCCTGGTTCCCCAGGCTTTCGTGGACCTTCCTCCTCTTTTCTTTCCCTCTTCTCACTGAAGACAGGAGACACTAGAGGATACATCTTTAACAAAAGTAGGGATGATGGGGCACGCTCCCTGCATGAGGTCATGCAAAGGGATGTGTGTGTTAGAGTGAGGATGAGTATGTGTGTATCCTCACTTTACCTATATATTAGGATAAAAATGGTTATCCTCAGCACTCTTAGATGTCCAGATGAAGTGCCTGCATAGCTGTGAGGTTTTGTGTTTATATTGATATTAACCAGACAAACAACTGATTTTAATTTGATAAAGAATATATCTTGTGCTTGGGTGCCAATCTTTCACACCAAGGTTACTCTCAAAAACATCGTTCAAAATTTCAGTCTCCCTAATCTCATGGAGTAGATGTTTAACTTTCCCTGACTAATAGCCAGCTGTCTTCAGCAAGGATGTCTATTCTCACTGTCTTGAACCTGATCTAATGGAGATGGTCATCACACCAGTTTAACTTAAGTCATTCCTTGCCAGCATCATTTTTATTTCAGCTGCTGTGTTCCTGTTTGTTTTCTATTCAGCTGTTCCTAGTAAAATTAAGCCAATTCCTAGTAAAATTAAGTTAAACCAGCACAGACTGTTTTGTGCACAGGCCAGCTCTGATTTAGCTAATGCAAAGTTCTCATCGCATAGACAAGACCCAGCAGAAGGGAAAGCATCTTGAGCGAGATGCAGATTTTGATGCTCATCCAGAGACACAGTGGTCCTTCCTACTGCTGCCTGGGGGGAAAGCAGAGTGGGGAGACCTGCGCCTGTGGTTTTATTCTGTGAATAAACAGAAGGACTTCAGTCTCCAGGGTTTTCTGTGTTATACCAGGACTATAAAACTCACATTAAAGACCTTGTTAATAGCAGCCTTCAAGTAATACATTCTCATGTTTCTCTCTTCTTCTAGTTCAGAATTGACACTGAAGGAAACACCAAACCTTTCTTAAATATCTGCTGTTTGACTATAATATATGACAGTTTGATACTAGGGCAGCAGTCAGGTCTCAGTTCTGCAAGGGTCCTAATGTCAGGTACCATCTGCCACTTAATATACCCGTGAATCTGAATAAACAGAAACTGAAGTCCAACGAGAAATATTTTAGATAAAGAAATGAGGGTATGAGGGTATTTACCTCTTACTTTGCCAGGAAGGCTTTGACGAGCTGCCGTTTGTTGCTATGAAAGTGCTCTGAGGCTTTGCCCTTCTTATTACACAGTGGTATCTTGAACTTTCAGCCCTGGCTGATTTGTGTGCCGTATAATTAGATCTGGGTGAGGCAGACCTTCTACAAAGAGAGGTCTGGATGCTGAAGATCTCAGGTCTTGTGCCAAAGTTTCATCTGGAAACATGAAAGTGCTAGAACCATAAATTGGCTTCTCTCTCCTCTTTATTACAGAAGTAGCATTGCCCTCCCAAATCCCCCATTTCCTTCTGTCTTACTCTAGCTACAATTAGCTACTGTTTACAGCAAAACTTACATGCTTGTAAATGCAAAAGCTCAAGTTCTTCTTCTAGAATTAGTGATGCGGTGTCAATGTTTAAGCTACATAAGTCATAAAATTACTGTTTTTAGAAGAGGCAAAGATTCCATTCTTTATTCAGAGGTAATTAGATGATAATTTTAAGACAAATACTTCTTAATTATTATTAATCAGGTAATGAGAAAGGTCTACCTTAACTCTATAAGACTTAGTCTAGAAGCCCCATAGCAATCTGCAATTTCATTTTACTAGCACAACCTACAGAAATATTTGAATTCTTGGTATCCTTCAAAACTTTAGTCTTGCATTTTAAAGTTTCAGAAGATTAAACCATTGTTTAGCTGGTGAATATCTGACTGAGAGATATGAGATGGTGTCAACAGAAATAATTTGGTAGACAGGACTCATAGATGTTTATAGCGAGAACCCAGCAGCCAAAAAAGAGTTTAGCACCTGCATCTTCCTGTGGAGGAGTTCGAGCGTCTGGGTTTTCACAAATAACAGGCACTCATGAAGGTACTTAACAGTGAAACATTAGTATCCAGCAGATTTTCATTGCTCTTCTGAGTATCAATATTGCAGTGCCACCATTTTAATGAAAAATAAAAAAAATCTGAAAATTTTACCTAGCCTTAAAATTTCAGTTATAATGCCAAGTACTTTGGGAAAACCAGCCCTAGCTCTGAGTAGGGCACAGTAGGATATGCAAAAGAGCTACTGCGGCAGAAGGGTTAGTGCGGCTGGGACTGCTCTGGAACATCTGTAAAGCAAAACTCATAGAAGATTATACCGGTGTGTCAGTTAATGCAGCTTAAAAACAAATAAACACATAAATAAATAACCTTTTGGGTTCCAAGCCCTTGCTCAGCTCCAAAACAAAAACATCAAGCTTAAAGATCTCTGTCTCTCTTTTCTTTTGCATTTCTGTCCCAACAGTCTCGCTATCTCTGTTTCAGCCATGATCTTTATAATAGACCATTCTGCCCATTTTCTGTATCAAAAAGTATAAAGGAGGAAAACATAATTATATTTAAGTACAAAAGCGTTCATCAGCTATTCAAAAGAACGGGTAAATATTTCAACGAGCAAATCATATACCACTTCATGGCTAGAAAACGCTGTAGACAAGAGGGAGTTAAAGCAGAGCGATCTGATGCTGCAGTGTGGACAGAGACAGGCACAGCCTGCGCTGCCCCGATTAAGCGCTGCTTAACCACCACCGCCCGCGCCCAGGGCTCGGCTATAGCGCGGGTTTGCAGCTGAGCCCCGCAGGTGCGTGCGGCGGTGCCAGCCGGGCACCCGCGCTCCTCTCCCGAGGGGGCAACCTCGGCAGCGGGTACGCGCCGCACACAGCGGGGAGCGCGCCCATCTCCGCCGCATCGCGCCGCAGGCTTTGCGCGGGTACGGAGCTCACGTCCCGAAGCGGCACCGTTACACCGGCAAAAGTTTCAGCCGTCGTTGTGCGGGACTGACCGCAAACGAGCCGCGCTGCACGCCGTTGCCTCCCGACAGCCACTCGCCCTCCTGCTGCGCCAGGCTCCCCCCTCCCCTGGCGCGGCTGAGAGGCCCGGAGCGTGCCCGCCGTGGAGCCCTGCGGGACGAGTGGGTTTGCCCCAGCACGCACCTCCCCCGCACACACATGCCGCGGGCGGGGAGGCGCGCGTAGGGGCACTGCGCGGCCGCACCAGGCGCTGCCGTCCCTCGGCGAGCGGCGAGTCCCCTCCCCGCCGGCCCGGCAGCGCACCGAACGAGGGGGCGCACCTGCAGTTCTGCCCCGTTGCCGCCGCCCCCGGGGTCGGGGGCGCACGGCCGCCATGTGAAGGAAACGGGGGCCACGGCGGAGCCCGCCCCTGGGGCGGCGGGGCCGGATCGGCTGGCCGCCGCGCTGCGCTGCAGGCTTTGCGGGTCCGCGGAGGCGCGGCGGGCGGGCAGCAACAAGACGACGCCGGCCGCCCGCCCGCGGCCCCGCCATGGGAGCCGAGCGAGGGGCGAGACTCGCCCTTCCGAGCCGCCGGGTCTGAGCCCGGCTCCAGCGCAGGTAGGGAAGCACCGCGCCGGGCCGGGTCACTGCGGAAGCTGCCGGGCTGGGGAAGGGGCTGGCGCCGGCTCCCTCCCATCCCAGCGTGGAGGGGGTCGGGCGGCGCTGCCCGGCCCGCGGAAAGTTTGGGCAGGCGGCGCGGCGGCCGGGCAGCGTGTGGCGGGCGGAGCGCGCTGCCCCGCGGTGCCGGCGGTGAGGGCCGGGGGAGGCGGGCGGACGGGCAGGGAGGCTTTTAAATGGCTTTGAGCAGCGGTACCTCGGAGGTGGGGCCGTGCCGGGAGGCTGGAGCATCTTTGCTTATCGTGGCCGGAATAGCGGAATAGTGTACGTATTGTGGTTTGTGGCGTTTTAATTTCTTTTTTTTTTTTTTCCGATTTAATGTTCAGTGTTTTAAGGACAGGAGCCGGGAGTGCTGCTGAACTCCTGGAATACGAGGGTTAAATTATAACCCTCTGCTGCGGAAACTCTTAACGGCCCTGCTTTGCCTTTAAATCACGGGGAGAAAGGTGGTGTGTGCTTGTTTAGGTAGTTTGGAAGAGAAGTAGTTTAGCTCTACTTGCTTTAATATACTTGTTTTTAGTTGTCTTTAAAAGAAATGTGCTCAGCGGCAGGTATTAAAAAAAGAAATACCCAGCACACTTCAGAGTGAATAAGAGGTTAATGGAAATACCGTTCATGCAGTCTAGCAAATAGGGCTCAATTGGCTGATTTCTGTTCCGCACTCTACTGTGTTTTGGGGAGCTCCATTTAATTTAGCATCCGTACTCTTCACATCTTGTCATTTGAAAGGAAAAATAGCCCCCATATGTCCTGTTTTTGCATGCATCTGCTTTTGCACACCCTAACTTCCCGAGTTCTGTGTGGTGCTCTCACAGAGCCGAAGATGCCCGGTCTGTGTCCAGAGCCCTGCTATTTATAAGACTTGGCAGAGCCAGGGAGGAGGGATGCAGCACTAGGCTGTTGTTTGCCTTTTGCATAAACTACCGAGACAGGTTGCATATTGTTTGAGATGTTGTATCGGTGGAGGCGTGGGGAGGGGGAGAAGTGCAGAAGCTGTAGCATTCCTAATCTTTCTCTTCCTAGGGACTGGGGATCTGAGAAGCACTTCCCTCCGATGTGAATGCAGTGTCCCCTGTGGGATGCAGTAGGTGATGCCCAGCTCTACTGCAATGGCAATTGGAGCTCTCTCTAGCTCTCTTCTCGTAACCTGCTGCCTCATGGTTGCCCTCTGTAGCTCCACCATACCTGTACAAAAACTGGCCAAGGCTCAAGACAAACAGGAGATAAAGGCGAGCCAGGAAAAGAGAGATCACACATCGACACGGGACAGCCAGACAGGCCCGGGGAAAATGAATGAGATCGGCAGGAGCGGAAGGGAGGAGGGCAACAGGGACTGGAAGAGCAAAGGAAACAGGAACTACTCGAACAAGGAGTCTTGGACTAAGCAGAAGCAGGCTTGGAGCAGTCAGGGGACCAGCGGTAAATCCAGGAGCATCCAAGTACAAGAGCAAAGAGATGCCGCTCTCGAGGAACCTCAGGTGACTGAAGATTCGACTCTCCCAGAAGCTGTTGCGAGCGCCACTCCCGAGCCTCCAGAGGAGTACGTCTACCCGGACTACCGCGGGAAAGGCTGTGTGGACGAGAGTGGCTTCGTCTACGCCATCGGAGAGAAGTTTACGCCGGGCCCCTCAGCCTGCCCCTGCCTGTGCACTGAGGAGGGCCCACTGTGCATCCAGCCCGAGTGCCCCAGGCTCCACCCTCGCTGCCTGCATGTGGACACCACGCAGTGCTGCCCGCAGTGCAAGGAGAGGAAGAACTACTGCGAGTTCCGAGGGAAGACCTACCAGACCCTGGAGGAGTTCATGGTAAGGGCTGAAGCCAGAAGTCGTTTTTGTGAGTTCTTCTGTCGTTTCTTTCCTCACCTGCTCTCTCAGAGGGCGTTCTGGGCCACCCCCTCCCTGCTTCATTTCTGTGTTAACGCTGCTTCTTCAGCACTGTGAAATATCCCCCTTAAACACAACCTTTCTTACTCTACTGTAACATCTTTTAATGAGGTGGCTGATCTTGATTAGTTCCTTTGGTATTTACAGTAAAAAATGCTACTTGAAAGGATGGTACTTGATGTTGACATGGATTTTACAAGAATTTCCAACATTATGTTTGTTTCCTGTGAAACTTACACCTTGCAGGAATCAAGCAGGGTTTTGTGGGCTGACTTCTGTTGCTAGTATTCGATCTGTGATGATACCTTTTCCCTAACGGTCATTTTTCTTTTGGGTTTTTTTTGCTGTTTGAACTGTGCTACCAATGTTGCATAATGTTTGCTTTCCGAGAATGACTATGGACCTTCTTTTTCATAAGAACGTGGTGTGCAGTCTGCATTACAGTGATACCTAAACTTGAAAAGCTTTATGTTGAGGGAAGTCCTTTTAGAGCAGGGCCTTTTTAGCATCACTGTACAATGTTATTGCCATTGAAAATGCAGCTTATTGCACTACACTGAAAAGTTTTGGGAGTTGAGGCCAATTCCCTGGTTGCCAGCTTTCCTTTTTTCCCATTAGGATTTTATTGTGGCTGAGATCTGCAAGCACACTCTAAGAACTTGGCTTGTGAGTGACTGTTAGGTACAGGGATGGTTCAAAACCCATTTCTGAATACACCTGAGATTTTTGAGCTGAATATGCTGAGGAGAGTACGAAGTCCAGTTCAGGGTTCTAGCAGCTTGAGTCTCTCTCAGAATGGAGAAGAAGAAATGTGTTTGTGAAGGCTGTAAATAAGTTGCTGCCTCTGCTCTCTGTTGGTATCTCTGTGTTCTTGGAAACTTAATTTTGGTTCATAATGTCTTTCCACATTATTCAGCCTTCTTGAAAAACAAACAAGTGCATTAAGGAGAAGAATCACTCTCTCTGGTATAAATCACAGTGTTTCTCCTTGTTCTCTTTAGGCAGTAATGTGTGAATCGTCAGTGATTTTTCAAACCATGGCAGAAAGCATCATGTCATCCTCCCCTTTTTCCATGTCAACCTCAAGGATTGCATTCAGCTTCAGGGTGACAGTACTTTAAGAGGGAGAAGGTACTTCTAACAGCAACTAGTTGGTATGACCTTTTTGGAAATGGATTGTGAGATCCCTCCTTTTCCAGAGAAGTTAATTCTGAGGGGTGGTTCAAAACAGTGATGCTTCTGCACATTGACTGCATAAGTCTCACGGTCCAAGTTTTAAAGGCTTCTGCTGCATGCTCTTCTAATTAGTTGCTTTTCTTTATGTAGTGTAAAGCAAACCTAATGTACCTTATTGTACTGAGCATGTAGTGAGAGGATAAAACTGTAGGGCTTCTTGTTACCTTGGAACATGTCTGGCAGCCTTGATAAAAAGGGAATGCCGAATGGTGACATTTACAGAAATGTTCTGAAAAGACTTTGGCTTTCAGTTTTCTGTTTAACCACATTCAGTCTTTATCTCTTGTGCTGATACCGTCTTGTAATGAAACATCATTTTCCTTCCTGCTTTACTTTCCCTGCCAGCTTTGGAAACATGAGTGAGAAGGGATGCCCACTTGGGATGTACAAGGAAAGTTACCAGCGCAATTAGGCTGTGGAACTGCAGCCTGTTTATTTTGACATGTGGGGGCCTTGATTTTAAGTTGAGCTTCAATGTTGGTTTCAATATTGTGAGTACAAAGAAAGTAAATGCAGCTATGTGCCCATGCTACTGCGATGTGGAGAGGTAAAGTATAGATGTAATCAGATTGCTGCTGCTCTGTGGAAGCCATTGCAAATGCAAGTAGTTGCACACAATTTCAAAGGTCATTTATAGAGTTTAAAGTTGATGGTCTTGGAGAGGTTACTAATATGCCATTTCTTGATTAAGGTCAGGGAAGGTGTTATAAATGGATCGCAATCTGATTTTTCTCTGTATCTGCACCTACTGTTTGTGGCAAAGAGTACTGAAGGAAGGAAAAGGTGACCTCCTAACTTCTAAGTGACAGTACCTGCACAAACATTTATGCATAGTTTCATAAATATGCATGCAAGTTTGGGAGTTTGCTTATATTAAATTCATATATGGGTTGGCATGGCAAAAAAAAATACCCTGACCAGAGCCAGTGCTAACTCGGAAACTGAGTATGCCAGGGAATGGGAGGTTTGATGTATTTCTTCTTTGATTCACAGACCTCCTGTAGGTTTTTCTCATGCGTGTGTGTATGTGCACGTGTTTTTCTGTTTTCAAAAAGGACATGGATGGTGACACAAAACGTGTAGGGGAAGGATGAGGTCTCGTAAAGCTGTTTCCATCAGCACCCCATCTACTCTTCTGTGCATATCATAAGGCAGGATGGCAGAGGGATCTCAGCATCCATGTGAGTGGAACTGGGAGCAGAAGCCTTTATCAGTGAAATGGAATGAGAATAAAACTGTACGCAGGGGCTGGAAATTGCTGAGCATGTGCTCCACTAGATGTTTTGTAATCTCACAGTAAGATTTGAAAATGCAGGCTGACTTAAAAAGTCTTACAAGGACCTTAAATTCTCTTCAGAAGTATAATATGGTTTGGGAAAGACCTAGTGTTTTTGAAAGCTGTTGTTTTGTATGTTTTGTTTAGAATTTCTCTGCTACCAAATTCCCTATTTATTTATGAGTAACTTGGAAATCTGTAGTCAACAAGTCCAAATGGATATTGAAACATCTGTGACACAGAAGGCACAGAGAAGTAAAAACAAGGCTGATACGTTTATTCTTATCAGCCTAACCCCATTCTTGTTCTCCTGAGATGTATAGGCAAGGGAATATTACTAGAAATTCCAGGACACTAGCAAATCAGTTTGGGATTATGATTGATTTTTTTAAAAAACGTAAATGTTTTCAAGACTCAAGGAACCAAATGCACAACATATATATTTATATATTTTAATTCAGACTTTTTTTGGTTTGTTTTTGGATTATTTTGGTTTTTAATTAGAGTTTGACATGCAGAAAGGGGGAAGAGAAAGCTCAAATTACTTTGGACCAGAACTTCAATGAGTGCAAATGATTTGTCATTTCTCAATTATGGCAATTTAAACTAAGTTGCTGGATAAACCTGCCTTCCTTACTAAACTACTGTTTTCTTCATGGCCCACTAGTGGGAAATCTACCTGTTTACACAATGGTGTGTTTGCTTTCTTACATCATCTACAACTCTATTTATACATCTGGTCATAAACTTCCCTTTAAACAATTTTAAATACATGTTTTGTTTTGTTTGTTTGTTTTTGTTGTTTTTGTTGTTTTTGTTTGTTTGTTTTCCTTTTTTGCCATATGTACTCTATTTTCCACAGGTTTTACAGCTGCCTGGTGAATAGTCAAGACTTCTCTGTCTCTTGTTTTCTTCCCCCAGGTTTTGCATAGGCAGAACTACTGCTGCTGTAGAGTTAATAGCTTCATCTATAGGCCACGGAGAGTTAGCATCATCAGTCTTCAGAGGGAGGTTGATAGATGGTGTTATTTCCAGTCCAGCCTGGTTACGTCAGATGTGCTGAGCCTGAGTGCTGCTGGGCTGGTGGTTTCCAGATGTGCAAGCGGGATGCTCACTGCATTGGCTGCCACTGGGAACTGTGCTGCAGAGAGTGTGCTTACCTTGTAGGAATAGAAGAAAAGATATGAAGGGCCAAATCTGTCTTTTCATTCTGATTCATTTAGCTGTTGTTATATATATGTGCTCCTCTCTCCCTGTCTCTAGTGATGATTATGTTTCCAAGTATTAAGCTGCCATTAAGATGCAGAAAGAAGTGGCATTTTTCTACAGTTCCTGCTACATCCTGATGATATATAAAAAGCCATACACTACCATTTAGTCCAAAGGCTAACAGATAAAAGTTGATGCTAGTACCATTTTAGCAGCCACTGTGGTTCACTTACATGTCGTAAAAGAGCTTTGTACAAATAAGCGCGTGGAGACCTTCCTTAACTCTGTTACCATTACTTGTATCGGTGGGTTGTACAGACTACAGTAGTTCTTAAAGGTGTACTACAGTTATTCCTCTGAAATCCCATGATCATGGGAAGGGTATTAATGACTGCAGTATCATGTTAACAATGTTCTCCATTCATGGAAGACGAAGTCTTCAAGTGTATGTGCTATATAGGATGGAAATGCATTATTCTGAATAATCATTGTTAGATAAACATTAGATCAATGTTGTTTCTCATTCAGTACCCTGTTTCCCTGATAATAAGACCTACCCCAAAAATAAGCCCTAGCATGATTTTTCAGGATTTTTGAGGATGCTCAGAATATAAGCCCTACTCCAAAAACAAGCCCTAGTTACAGTTCATTAAAAAAGTTAAGTTAAATAGTGTCCAGGCAGCTATCCATTTTAAAAAGTAAGTATTTTTTGGAGCAAAAAATGCTATAAGACCCTGTCTTATTTTCAGGAGAACAGGGTAGTATTTTCAATGCTTCATTAAATGGCTGCTTCTTCTAGGAATTTTAGGCTTCTGTCAGATTTGGAGTTCTGGTAAACGATCTAATTAATTAGAATATGTTTGAATTTTACAGTTGAGAGATTTTAGGAATAACATCTATGTGCTGTCTTATTTCCTGATTATCGTCAGATACTCTAATTTCTAATATTGAGTGTCATGGCTACTAAGTGGAGTCCTGGGAGAGGGAATATCTGTAGTAGTTACTGATCTCATTGAAGTGTGGTCATTGGCAAATTGTCATCTTTTTCAAGTGCTGGCAAAAAATGTTGAAAGCAGTTGAAAGCTATAGGCTTGCCTTGTTGAGCCTTATCCTTGGAATGGAGGTCTAGTAGGATTAATTTTTAAAAATCAATCAATTCTCCCCAAAAAGCGTGTTTTCATAACTTAGTAGGTATTGCTGCTGAATTTAACTCCAGAGGGAAGGCTTCTTACTATTGACTTGCAGATACTTAGGAGCTCGGGTTTGCTGACGCTCAAAATTTCACGTGCATTTCAAGTGATTACCTGGAACACCTCAGCCTCTCAGTTCTGAACACCAGATCAGAAACCTCCTCAGCCACTGACACTCTGGTTCTGCAAGTGAACATGGCACTTTATAAACAATCACAGGAGAAATTTTTTGTCCCAAAGCCTGCAATAAAAATCTGCAGTACTGGGCTGTCAGCCTTCTTACTGCATTTTATAAATCTGCGGTGTGGTGTTATCTTTGGTGGAGTGTAAAGAGAAAACTGGAAGTGAGTAGCTGGCAAAGGGAGCCTGAAAGAAATAATAGCAATAAAAGCAGAAAGCAGCACAGTAAGAAACCCTGTTTAGGCTTTCTAAGCAGAGGGGATGCCATGAAAAGGGATGTGAGTGCAGAAGCAAATAACAGCCCTGGCAGGTGGGAAGAAAAGTGGCAAAGCATGGATGAGCATTTAGTTGGAAATGATGCTGTGCAAGCACCAGCATGTTTGAACTTTGGAAGTGAGAAGGATGTGAAAGAAGCAAGCAAGCAGAGAATGGATTTGAGGAAAAATGTGATGGGCTGCCTAAGAAACAGGGAGAAGAAAGCAGATGATGTGCAAGTTAGATGGCTGGATGGTTCTTCACAAAGCATATTTTGTTTGAGGTTACTCTGCTTTTATTGAAGAAATGCAATGGATGGTTGTTTGGCATTAACTGGAGTCTGGAATGAAAAAGGGTCTATAAAAATTACCTCATCCTTAAGTAAACCTAGAATTTGCACAGACTGTAGATTTAGAGGATTGCTGATGATAACATTCAGCTGCATTTTCGTCCTCAAATCTTAGCGTGGATGCCAGTGTGGGTTTTTTTGGAGTACAGCAATGAGATTTACAGTATACCATTTATTGCTCTTTAGCACCCTTGCTTCTCTCTACCTCCAGCTCCTTGTGTGGTACAAGGACATCAGCAATGCAATGTGCAGTGCCTGGTCAGCAACGCTATAGGGTACAACTGGAACTGTACACATGGCAAATGCAGACATTTGAAAGTCCATTTTTTCCTAAATAGGGCCTTGATGTTGTTTTGTTTGGAATTAATTTCATTGAAGTAGGTCATTCAAGTAATCATCTCATGGTACTCCTATTCCATAGAGTTCTTCAAATCCAGTAACATTTCAGTATGTAAAAGGGATGACCTGTATTTTGCTTCACCCATTTCTTTGAATTGCAGTTTCTTTTCAGAAAGTTACAAGTATTACAAGAATGATCCAAATACAATTAATCTATGGGAAATACCTGTATTCAAAGAATGTTTCTTCCCTGACTTCTCCTTGAAAATGATAATTTTCAATAAAATTAAACTTCCTGGTACCAAAAAGCTTTCAAACCTGGAAAAATTGCAATTAGGATTTCTGTGAAAGGAAGTTTCATATTTGATTTAGCAAAATTTTGCTTCCTTAAATACAGTATTTTTTGCTGAATTACTTTTGAACCTCTAATAGTATTAAACAGAATTTCATCTCAGTTATGAACTTTATTTACTGGAAGTTCATTAGAAATGTGTCAGGGAAATTTTTGCTTCATTTGTATTAAAAGTCTAAAGTGTTCTTGTTCCCAGGATCCCTTTGACTTTCCCATTTGGTGTTCACATTCAGAGCAGAACCTGTGTTGTTTTGTGTTGTGGTTTTTACTCTTCAGGAGCCCAGCTTCAATCTCTGCATTATTCAGACCAAAATAAGGGGTTTTTTTAAGGGGGGAAGAAAAAGAGATGAAAGAAAGAGCAACACAGATGGAAAAGTAGTCATTGCACACTTCAGGAGGGCATTAAGTGACGAGAGTTAAAAGATGACTGGATTTGTGTTTCAGGTTTCTCCGTGTGAGAAGTGTCGCTGTGAAGCCAATGGTGAGGTGCTGTGCACTGTCTCAGCTTGTCCCCAGACGGAGTGTGTGGATCCGGTGTATGAGCCTGATCAGTGCTGCCCTATCTGCAAAAATGGTAAGTGACAGCTGCAGAACTAGATGGGGGCTTCTGTCAGAGAGATCCAAGTTGCTCTGCTCTGGATTTGAAAAAGAATTCAAATATTTTCCTTTTTTGACCAAACGCAGAT
Source organism: Patagioenas fasciata (assembly GCF_037038585.1). Taxonomy (NCBI): domain Eukaryota; kingdom Metazoa; phylum Chordata; class Aves; order Columbiformes; family Columbidae; genus Patagioenas; species Patagioenas fasciata. The sequence goes on along the minus strand of NC_092521.1, from coordinate 74,578,506 downwards.
GGAGAAGAGTTGTCTATGGGTGGTATGTTCCCAGTGTGGGGAGCCAGATCTTCTCTTAACTGCAGTGGACTCGATTATGACCTACAGGGATTTTTGTTACCCAGGAGACAATTAGGGTGTTAATATCAGAGATTCATGTAGCTTCTGAATATAAATTTTGCATGAACTCATTGTGGATGTGTTTTATGTAGGCACACAAAACAGAACTCAGGCTCTTCATGTTATCCACCTTTCAATGTGAGCATTAAAAGTTACTTTTGTTCTCCCTTCTTATTTGTTTCCCTTTCAGAGATTCTTCTTTTTATTTTTTTTTCCTGAGGCGAATCAAATGTACCTTATTGAGCTCATTTAATTTTCATAACTAAATGAATTAAACTCCCAAGTTTAATTGAATATTTTTCATAACTAAATTAGACAGAAAGTCTTTCTACTCCCACCAAGGGCTTGCATTAGATCAAAGTCTTGGTCTATTTAGAGGAAAAAATTACATGACACACTAGCTCATCACTTATAAAGAAAAAATGATAATTTATTAATAGAAATGAAAGCTGCAAAATCCCAAATGAAATTATATTTAAAATTAAAAAAGACATTTAAAAATACTCAGATAATTTCCAACCATATGTTATTTCTCTAGAATAGGTAGGTTCCATTATATTAGCTAAAACAAACTGATTGAAATTGTGGAAAAGCCAGAGGAGGAGAGAGTGTACAGCATGTGCTTTCCAAAAATTCAACAGTAGATGACAAGAGATAGTTAATTGCATTGGTGGAGTTTCATTTGTATGGATATAAAGGTAATTGCTTCACATCCCTTAGCTGGTTGGTACAACCCTGTACGAATTTGTTCTCAGCTGTACAGCTTAAGGGCACTCTGCCTTTGGAGATGAGGACAGGCAAATTTTGAGGCATTTAGTGACAGTTCCTGAAAAAGGCTGAATTTGGGTGATGTGATAGCTAGCCCATCCAGAGGATCCTTTAGCACTTGTTTGATGGCAAGAGCTTTCCGACGTGATCACAGGCTTTTTGTGTGCACCGTGCTCTGCATCAGTTCCCAGGTCACGGTGACTCTTGGTGGGCAAAAGGTCTGTTTTCAGTAGTAGGCATGGAGTTACAAACATAATGGAGTCTTTGGAATCTTTCCCACTGAATTTCTCTGGTGGTGTTAACACTGAAGCTGTATTGACTTTACATTGGTGCACGTTCTCCCACAAGCATCAACACAACGCGCTGCAGTGGCCATCCCCCAGCAGTGGCTTGTCTTTGGATTGAGGAGGTGCAGCAGTGCCGGGCATGGCTTGGATGTTCACACAGATCCCTCAACATGTTTCCCAGAAATGGAGGCTGTTTAAAAAATTGTGTATAAACATGCCTTGTTTATGAGGAGGCTGCCCTCTCTGAGTGCTAGAGCTGAACTACCAAAGTTCTGCCTGCTGGAAAAGGGTGGCCTTGTCCTCAGCATCTGAATCCCCAGATAAATGCATATTCCTTGGGTACACCCATAAGCTGGCATCCCTGACCCAGTTTCAGACCAAGGTGACCAGAGCTGACTGTTTCCAGTGAGCTGTACTGTCACTTCTCTGCATGTCAGAGAACCAAGAGTGGCTTTCCTTGTTAGCTTTTAGACAAGGAAAAAAGCCATTAACAATAACAACAAAAACAGGATAGTTCAGAAGCAGCTTGAATTTTCTGGTTCAGCAGTTTCAGTATAGTATCACAAAGAAATTTCTGAGGAATCTTCTCCATCTGGATAGTGCATTTAAAAAATAATATCAGGCTATTTGCTTTCCAGTCTTATTTTAAAGTATGGGACATGTGCAGTATGCAAGGAACTTCAGCAAATTGCTGAATGTTTTTAATTAGATTGAAGCAAAAACCGAGCAGGAAAGCCTAGCCTGCCTTGTCCCCTCATTTTCAAGCCTACTGGAAAAAATGTGCTGTGAATGTGAGTCAGGGAAACAATCATCACGTTGTGCTTCAGCGTTGATAGTTGCAGCAATGACATCAAAGACATCGTGTTAGTGACCCAAGAGAGCTTGAGTGATGTACAGGGAGCTCAGCCACATAACCTGAGCGGTGGGAAAGGTGGAGCTGTGGGAAGCGTGTAAGTGGGGTGACTGCCCTCATGCTCTTCATTCTGCCTTTGGTAGAGCAAGAAGGGGTGGGAGGTGAGGTTTGGGTTCTCTACATGTGCTAACATTTGTGTATTAGAAATGCACAAGCTCCAGCTCAGATTTCCCTCCATTTTCTGGCACTCTGTAACCGATAAGACTTTCCCAGTTTGCCTGACCTGCAGATTGCGGGCGGTGAACCAACGGTGCCAGGGCTAAGCAACTACATCCATCACTGGTAAGACCACATACAGATGCCTGATTAAAAATTATGCAGGAGACCTGGTGAAAGCCTGCCATTATTAGAAATGAATGAATTTGGTCTCTTGGCAGGTGTGAGACACTTTGCATTATCCATTGTGGAAAGGAGTCACTGTAGTTCACTTACCCAGCCTGATTCAGCAAAAGTGCTGGCAACCTTTCAGATGAGGGATGGAGAAGTAACTGTTCATCAGGCTTAGACAACGTAAGAAGTAGTGAATGGAAAACTTTCAGAGTGAAGAACAGTCTTATATATAGGATTTAATAATCTTCTATATCACATCCTGACTTTCAAGAAGGAGCCTAGATACTTCCATAGCTGAAGATGTTTTCTTCTTTGTGAATAGGGACAGGGAGTACTTCAAAGAAGTATCTGCTCGGAACAGTAGTCTATGGAAGGGATAAAAGGTGACACCTCACTGAGAAAATCTTGGGCTGAGGGGAATTTTCTTGCTTTTCATGTCTCAAGTCACTCCAGCTAAGGGAGCAGTTTCGTGTTTGCATGCCCTGCAAGGAAGCAGGGTATGGACAGATGGGGATGGAGGAGAGGCTTTCTTCTTGTGTGGGTTGACATGTTGAGCTTCATGCTTTCAGTAATCAAACAGCAGCAGCAACAAGAAAAAAACATCCAGAAAGTTAAATCTGACTTCAGAGAGTTGCATTAACACATGCCCAATTCATATCTCCATCCTACTTTACAGTATTAGGAACGTTGTTACTTCTGTGGAAGCTGTACCTGTTCACAGCGATATCAATAAGCTCAGAATTGGGTACAGAGAGTTATGCAGTTTGTATAGAATGAAGGGTAGAGATAATTGGCATACAATTCCCTTTCTGTTAGGAAAAGTCTGTGTAGTTGTCACTGATTCATTTGGGGCAGTGGGAGGGGGTGGAGGGTAATACTGAAAGTGCATTATCGTGGTAGATTAAATTACCTTGGTTGTCTGTTCCACTTCTGTTTCCAGTATTAGAGCCCTGATAGGCGTACACAGCTGAATGCCACTTTGCCTGAAGCGTGTGGCTGCGGAGCAGTCGGTGGAGTTAAGGGGTGGCTCTGCTCCAGCCAGTGTCTTTGCAGGAGGATTAAACCTACGGCCCGCGTGGAGTCTGGAAGGGGAGGTGTGGTTGCTGGACGAAAAAACGTTTTGTTCTAAGGTCCTTGAGAGATTTTTATTTCATTATATGGCTGAAAGAATGCCCCAGAGAAGATGAAGCTGATCCTGGTGCCTTCCTAGCATTTATCTGTCTGTGCATCAGTGTGGTTTCTGTGTCTGCAGTAGGGAGAGCTGAACTTCTCTTGTCAGTGAAGGGTTGTAGCTGATCAGTCGAAAAGAAAAGTGTTGATGGCCAGGGGGTCATGTGTGTCCACAGGAGATGTCTTGTCTGTTCTCACTGGCCTTGCAGTAGAGAGACTTTACTCTGGACATAGTCATCTCAGGTGTCTTAGGCAGGATGCATCAGGACTTTATTTCATATTTAGGTTCACAGTTACGGTTGAAATACATGCATCATGTGGTTGAAATGGTGGCCACTAGTAAGGTGCAGGTCATCTAGCATGATGTGGCCAGAGACGATGAATGATCATGGTTTTGCATACCAGTACTGTGAGGCTGACTCACTGGAACTTGCTTTAGTACCTTTATGTACAATTACAATATTTAGGCATGGAGTTACTTGAGAGTGCCTGTGAATGGCAAGTGGGGACCTCCGTGTGTGCGAAAGAGGTCCAGGGAGGGTCAAAAACCTGATAAAGACTGAAGGAGCTGCTGTCTCCTTCTGTGACTGTTGTTACATCAGGACTTTGTCACCACAGGGCTTGAATCTATTAAAATATGTTGCTGGTCAAGGCAGTACCATAGTCCCTGTGAACTGTTATGCCTCTAAAATCCACATGTAGAGAGGGTTTGTTGGGCTGAGTGACCTGTGCAGCCACGACAAGCCTGAGGATGCTTATTCTGGGTGAATAAAGGGAAGCTGCCCCTTGGCAGTGAGCTGGCTTTGCTCTTGCCTACAGCCCCAACTTGGCTCAAGCACCATAGAGAATCTGACCTGTAAAACTGAATGTCTTTCTGCAGTGTGTTTGAATAAAATATTATATTCTTTTGACCATATATGCCTTGATCTCAGCGATGAAGAAAATATCATAATGCTGTCTAGGTAGAGGTCAAGGAAGGACTATTGCAAACATCAGGAGTTTAAGCTGTTGTGAAATTTAAATAAACAGTGCCTTTGATTGTCCTCTTCTCCTCATTCTGTTTTTATTTTAAATGACTTTTTCAGTCATGCTTTGGCAGCTAACTTATATATAGCAAAGATCCAGAAGTTTTAAAGCCTGAGAGTGGTTCTTCAGTCTGCATTAAGTAAGGGATCAAATGTGGTGGTTATGGCGGTCTCTTCTAGATGTAAAACACAGGAATCATAAGATGATTGTAAAGTCTAGTTTCTAAGATTAAAAAAGTATTTCATTTATGAAAAATGGATTTACATTAAAAAATAATAACCTAATGAACATGAAATCACTTTGAGTAATCCCATTTCCACTCATACTGTGTGCGCCAATGTGATTTGTTCCCTTCTGATGTGTTTAGTTCAAGCATTTCAATGCCGGTGTATGTATGGTAGTATTTGTTCCATGCTTCTGTGTGCATGACTTGCTTAACAAAAACTTCTGCACAAACTTCACAGAATCACAGAATGGTTGAGGTTGGAAGGGACCTCTGGAGATCATCTCAACCCAGCTGCTGAAGCAGGTTCACCCAGAGCAGATTGCACAGGAATGTGCCCAGGCGAGTTTGGAATGTCTCCAGAGTAGGAGACTCCACAACCTCTCTGGGCAGCCTGTTCCAGTGCTCTGGCACCCTCAAAGTAAAGAAGTTTCTCCTCATATTCAGATGGAACCTCCTGTGCTTCAGTCTGTGCCCATTGCCCCTCATCCTATCGTTGGGCACCATTGAAAGGAGTCTGGTCCCATCCTCTTGACATACACCCTTGAGATATTTATAAGCACAAATAGCATCCCATCTCAGCCTTCTCCACAGGGCTGTTCTTGATCCCTTCGTCCCCCAGCCTGTATTGATACCAGGGGTTGCCCCAACCCAGGTGCAGGACCTTGCACGTGGCCTTGTTGAACCTCATGAGGTTTGCATGGGCCCACTTCTCAACCTTGTCCATGTTCATCTGGATGGCATCCTGTCCTTCAGGTATGTCAACTGTACCACTCAGCTTGGTGTCATCTGTAAACTTGCTGAGGATGCACTTGATCCCACTGTCTATGTCATTGATGAAGATATTAAATAGTACTGGTCCCAGTACAGACCCCTGAGGGACACCACTTGTTACTGGTGTTCATGTAGATATTGAACCACTGACTATTACCCTCTGGATGCAACTGTCCATCCAGTTGCTCATCTACCGAACAGTCCACCCATCAAATCCATATCTCTCAAACTTAGAGATAAACGTGTATTTTTTACTTTTTTTCACCAGGAAACCATAATGCTTTCAATTGGGAGTTCTGCTGTCAAAAGGCAGCAGTAAGTGTCCCTGAGTGTATAGCATCCTGTTGTTTTGCTCAGACACATGAGGACAATCAGAAGTTATAATAGTGTTTGCTATTTAAAGTGGTACGTTGTACTTTAGTAGGAGGATGTAGAAGAGCCTATTAAAATATAAAAGCAGTGTATCCTATAAGCTTTCCAGAACCCACTTGGCAATATTTTCTCATTACAGGCTGCTATAGTGAGCCTGAGAAGCATTTCTTTGGCAGTCAGTTTTTCTCCTCTTACCTGATACTGCAGGTTTAACTCATATATCACAGCTAAATTCTGCTGTATCAGTCACTTTCATTGCAGCCGTTTGCAGGGGCTGTCACTTTGCTGTGAGTTGAAGCAAAAACCAATGATGATGTGCCCAAACTGTTATTTAGCAGTGACAGTCCCAGGTGAATGTGGGAAACAAGCTGTCAGCGCCTTGTGGTGGAGTCAGAACTTCAGTGTGTCGTGGTTCCTGGGTTCTTAAAAGATGTTTTACTTCAGCTCCAGGAGCAAAAAGATGAAAATGCTCTCTGTGCTGATAGAAAAAAAGAAACACTTAAATCCTTGGATGAGGGGAGATGGAGAAGAATAAGAATAACTTTTCTGGCAACATTCATGTAGAAAAAAAAAAAAAAGACAGGGAGAAAGGGGTCTGATGTACTTTATGCTGCTCACCGTGGCATTTTGACGTATCTGCCATCCTATGTAGTCCTGGATGCTGGTCTGGTTCAGGCAGAAAGGTGCCTTTGTGCTAATATCCACCAGGGTATTGGGGTAAACAGTGTGCTAGTGATTGGATTGTTTTCCCTGACAGCATCTCTTTTACACAGAGACACGTTTGGTGGTTTTCTTGTTTCCTAGTGAAACAGTTAACCCATGCTTCTCAAAATGAAGTCATCAGTTGCTTTGGGTTTTTGCTAGTTTGTTTTTTAAGTTCTTCATATAAGAATAGTCTGAGTTTGTATTGCAGTTTTATTTACACGCATACATGGAGATAGGTAAGATGTTAAAAAAAAAATCCTGGAGCTCATGTGGTACCCCGTTCCTCCTCCACACACTGCCCCCAGCATTTGTTCTTTGCTGTTCAAAGAAAGTTAGAAAACTAACATTAAGGGAGTTGAAGTTTTTCCTACATCCAGTCTTGTTCTTGATGCTGTTCATTAGATAAAGTATTCCCAGTGTTAACTTTGCTCCCCCATTCTGCTATTGCATGTTTGTTTTAATTTTGTGTGTGTCCCTAATCGAAATTGTGGCAAAGATTTGGGGAACATGAACGATTCCAAGGTCTAGAATACTTATGTGCATCTGGATGTATGCTATATCCTTGGAATAATACTCCCTATCAGTAGAACACTATACTGTTTGATAAAATTATGATCTCTTAGATTCTGTCTTGCTCCAGATGGAGTTACCATTGGTTAATGTATTACCCCATGTCAGCTGAGACACTGTCTCTGTCCATGTGAGCTCTCAGTTGTATTCTTTGCAGATAATCCTGTTTCTAAACAGAAACTGTTTACTAGATAAGTGCTACAGCGATACAGTAATAGGACTACATGGCTGATTAGTGTTTTGCAGTGTGATTAAAAGGAGCAATGAAGAGAGATATATACCTTGTGTGTTTTGCTTGGGCTATTTCATTATGTTAAATGAGGCATCCAAGAGTCTGCATGGATTTGAGGGGAGGTGGAGGCTTATATTGAAGTTTTGTGGTATGTTAGTATATTGGCAGTGCATCCGTCTGATGATGAATGATATATTAGAAATCTCCTTTTACTTGTAAGCACAATGTAATTTTCTGTGCGTATTTGTCACAGGAAGTTAAGGTTTAGGCGTTGAGGAAGATGCAAATTGATCTAGGCGACTTACTGATTGATGGAAGCAGGGAACTGGCTGATTTCATTAAACTTCATTTCTCGATCCTTTGCCATTCTATGGTTTGTGCTTTGCAACCATGATGGCCTTTCCATGCAGTGCAGGATTTCTAATGCAAGGTCTGCCTTAACTCCTTGTGACTACTCATTCTTTGGGAGATGTCTTAGCTTTTACATGAGCATGACAGCAATCTCAGAATTTTTCCTCCAGTCCTGTTCCAACTGCATTTGAAAATGAAGTACAGATTTGATGAAGACCAGGAAAACCTGTTTCCTTTCCTGACATCAGTTTGACCAGGGGGTGATTGTATGCCTCTGCCTGTGTTGGGAAAAAGGTCTTGAAAGAAGAGAAGTGATGGCTAGAAAGTCTTTGATGTTTTTAATTAATATTTGTAAAATCACACTTCTTGGGGTTTTTTTTTTTGTTCTAAATAATGTCTTACTGTTTCAAACTACTACACTGGGGAACTCCCCTACACTGTGTGCTGTGAGAGTCCTGAATTAAGTCCCTGACCGTTACCTTTACCCAGCAGGTCAAATGTCTTTATCAACTGGAGACTCAAGTGCTTTCCTAATTTAAAACCTTGATCTTTAAGTTAGAAGCAGCTTTTACTTTGTGAACCTTTGGATTGCTTCCATGGGGGTAATTATCCATGCCATTTTGATTCCTTGAGCATGTTCAGCTGTACAGCAATAACTAAAAAAAAAAAAAAAAAAAGAGAAAAGAAAATAACAGTCTTTAAGTAATTTCTTATCTTCACCAGCACAATTTCCGTAATGATTAACATTCCAAAGCTGATAGACAACCAAAAACTTTGATTTAGGAAAACACACTAATGTTTGTGGCTTTTTTTTTTTTTTCCTACCTGCACTGGTGCTAGTTAAATTTTAATTAGAGGAGTGACTTCCCACTGGTAAACATTGCTTTCTTCTAAATGCCCCATTCTTTTGCTGAGTCTTCAGCTCTGTTTGCTTGTTTCTGCCGGTAGCCCTTGGATGGAGGGCCTATTAAAAAGTTACACATATAAATCCAACTTACCTTACAGTCTTGTAGATGATGAGCATTTTTCTCCTGCATTATTTCCCCTTGAGTTGCAACACATGACTATTGCACCCTGGTTACTGACCACCTTTCTTTGAAGTACTTGCAAGCAGCAAACCGCACACTCTTTATCACCTGTGGAAAAGATATGTGTATCTTCACTGCATGCTCACCCAACACGTGATTTAATTTTTTTTCTTCTACAATGGAATTGATCAGATAGAGCAGTGGCAAGAAGAAAAGAACAAACAATGTACTGTAACAGGACTCAAATTACTGTTTGGTGAATAGCATTGAATAAAGAAGATCTATATCCAAGCAATTGCTTTTGGGCCTCTTGTGTATGAAATACTTGCCTGCAGTGTTATCTCCTTTCTCACACGTAGTTCCACAAGAGTATGGTGTTAATTGCTTTTCCCAGAAAAAGTGAAGGTTTTATTTCTTATACTCCGAAAATAATTCCTTTCTTATAGTATGATTTCAAAGCCCCTGGAACATTTTGAGTTCAAAAGAGAAGTCACTGATTGAGCTAGGCAGTTTTGAGGGAGATACGCAGTTGGTGAGTCCTATTAAAGACAAAAGAGAAAGCAGGAGTAGTGACTGTTAATAATATCTTACAACACCAAGTGATAAGACAGCAGAAGGGTAAATGAAATTCAACAAAACCATATGTCAGGTAGTGAAAGAAATTGCTTGGATATTTTGATGGCCTCTTGTTAAGATTTCTGCTAAGTGGTTTTAGTTAAATATCAATGTGAAATGCTGTATGTAAACATCTGTCAGGCTTCATTAAGAAAAGCTTACATTTATTAGAGGTATGCTATTATATAAAGACTGGGTCCTCCCACCTGATTTGTGTAATCTTCTGTGTTTGCTGAGCACTCAGCAAGAAGAGGTTGCAGAAGTACAGAAGAGAGCAGCAAGAAATCTGAATATTCCCCTGTGAGAACAGTTGAGGTCTCTAGGAGTGATAGCACATGAATTAAAAATTGTGTGATAAAGTGTGATACTGGGAGAGAGGGATAGTACAAATGAAAATTTTCCCTGTTCTGACAATACAAAGTCAAGGAGAAGCAAGAAAATTGAAAGACATTGTACATAAGAAGGTCTTTAATGCACCATGTAATTAATCCATGAGCATACTGTAGAAGACAGTGCTAATACACGGTGTCCTATGATTAAAGTAAAAATAATATATTTGATAAAAGAAATAAAACACCTTAACTTAGCTGTGGTGAAAGTGCTTGGGCCATAGAGCCTAGTAGAAACCTGCTTATAGGAGTTCATTTTCACATGAGCGGAAATGCAACATTATTGTTTCCTACTGTCCACATCTTAGAATTTCCTTTTTGAACTGCCTCTTTTTAAAACACTTTGCAGAAAAATGGTTAGGCTGTCTTGACTTTAACCTAACCAAACCCATCCTGTAAATACATGGACCTTCTTGTTAAGGCAAGAAGAGAAACCCAAGTAAGAGATCTTTAAAACAGCAGCAATTCTTTTCCCACACAACCATTGCACAATCATTGCAGTGTGTGCTGGGACACAATAGCAATTTACTCAGTACATGCAGATGATGGTGAAGAGACCTAATGAGGATGTCTTTTGACATGGTCTGCTTTCAGCTATTCTGTCAAACTTTATTTAAATGACCTAAAGGTAGGTCACCTATAAATTACCTGTGTAATAGCTTTGCACACTGTCTGAGATTTGTCCAAGGACTCTCTGTAGTTACAGTTCATGTGTGTTTAATACAATCTACTGAAGCGCTAATTAAGAAAAAAGGCTCATAAGACAAAATAAATTATAGCATTTTATGGAGTTATTTGTTATGTCAATGTGATAGAGAATGTGCCACCCCACAATGGAAAGCTCATTATTTTCCTGCCATGGCAGCTTGCTAGCCTGATGTATTGCTAATGAACAGTTTAGATGGAGGTTTGGCAGCCCCTAACATGAGCGAGTGATTGTTTTTAAGACCAGTTCATAGTGATGCTGAGGTCCAAGCCACATAAGGATTATGACAATTTAGAGGCCATTTTGCATCTATTGTTTAGTGTATGTATCTTGCTCTCTTCTCCCATAGATATTTAAACCTAATTATACATGTGCATCCCTAAGCACTCGTACATACAGCTGGAGTATGTGAGGAAGTCCAGTTGCCTAAACATTAAATCTGCAGGTTGGGTTTTGATTTCAGTGTGCTTAAATAAGGCATGTTTTCCTTCTCCCATGGCTGTTGTGTTTTGCTGTGATTAGATAAGCTGCTAAAACATAGAAGAATCATCACGTCGAAGCACTGAGAGAAGTGAGGTCCAGGTGTGTTGCCAAAGGCTGCCTGGCTTGCTGGTAAGCAGGCGTTCATCAAGTGCACTGTTTATCTGCTTGTGGTGTCGAAAAACAACCACTTCCTTGATTTTTCATGCTTGCAGCTCATGCAGCAGAGAAGTTTTATCTGTTGTTCAGTTTTCATTGTGAGCAGGTGATGTATTTGTCAGTATGAGAGAACTGCTTAATTTCACATCAGTCGAGTGTTTAATCTTCAGTCTTCTTAGTTAAGTTTGTTCTGACAGCTGATTCTTTCCAGTCAAAATGACTGAAGAGTCAAGTCACTTATCTGGAAATACATGGGTTTGTTTTTGTGCCTAGGTATGACTGATTTGGCTTTGGCTCTGAGGTTTCTTGTGGTGCCTGCTCCCTCAGGGCCCTAGTACTCTATCCCAGCTCTGCTGCTGTCTGTGCAGTCACCTGGCTATGACTGTGCACCAGAAAATGCTTTTGTGAAAATCCCCGTGGTATCAGCTAAGCGGAGGAGCAGTTTAGAAACCTTTACAGTCCTTGAAGCAAGTTTTGGGGAGAGCAGAAGTTTTCTGGACTCTGGTTTTTGAGGACCAGAGACAAATATTCGGGATTGATAGCTGACAAAAAGTTAAAATCTCCCCTGACACAAGTTGTGTTAGTGTAAATGAAATACATGGATTACAACATTAGGACAATGTAAAAGGGAACTCACTGGTATTTACCCCAAGCTGGGATAAGCTGTAAAGGTGGTTCTCACCGTTTGAGATCCAACTGGCAGATTTCTAGCCTCCTAAGCATGTTCTTTATAAGTGTGTGTGTATACACGTCTTTATGTATATAACACATATGCTAGAGGGATCATCAGATACCATGCTTAATGAAAGCAGTTCCCACTTTTGAAACTCTGTCTGGAAATGCTTCCCTGCAGTGGGCCATGGCCATCACCCACTTACTTCACCTCCCAGACATTGGAGACAAGTAGGCCTGTAGCGACAGGGCAAGGGGTAATGGTTTTTAACTGAAAGATGATAGATTTAGACTAGATACAAAGAAGAAATTTTTCCCCATGAGGGTGATGAGACACTAGAACAGGCTGTCTAGGGGAGTTGCAATGCCTCATGATTGGAATTGTTGAAGGCCAGCTTGGATGGGCCTTCGAGCAACCTGTTCTACTGGGAGATGCCCCTGCCCATGGCAGGAGGGTTGGAATTAGATAATCTTTAAGGTCCCTTGCAACCCAAACCATTCTATGATTATATTCTATGGTTCTGCAATTCTATTATGTGATTCCACATGCAAAGACAGCAAGGTGGGCTGTGTACTGGTGTGCCAGCTATAGCATCCTTACTGCTTTCTTTAGACAGCGAGGTTGCCAACTTGCCGTAATGTGCTCATCTTTCCATCTGGACTATATTAAAATGTATGTGTGTGTGAAATACCTGCTTCTGTGGGTACATAGACCATTGCACCCTCGTTTTGCAGAGAAAGCGGCAGGAGTCCTGTACCAAGAGCTGCAAGACTACTTTTCCTACAGAGTATTAGAGAAGAGGTTGCCTTGGTGTTACAGTTCATGAGATGAAAGATGACATTTTGGTTGGCTGCCTGAAGATGTGGGCACTTGTCATGTCACTAGTTGTGCCTAGTTTATACTGTAATACACTTGTTACAGTTGCAAGGCTTGACATTTAGTGTTTATTTTTTGTTGCCTTTTCATCTTTTCAATAAATGAAAGCAGAGGTTTGGATTTAATAATACAATTTCTACAGACCGTAGTGCATCATCGGTAATTCATCTGTGACTGTAACTAATACACATGAGTTGGAGGCCCCTACTTGCCTGCATGCTCCCTTTGGTGTGAGTAGCTATGGATTGGAGATGCAAGAGCAAGCTCTGTAATTAGAGCGGCCAAAGTTGCATTTACCAACTGGGCAGCTCCATAAAAAGGTAAATTCCCACCTATTGTCACTAGAGGTCAGTGTTAAAGTAATATTAAGGTCACATATCTTCTTAGCATGTAGTGGATTGTCTGTAAATTCAGGCCGTGGGTGGTTGTGGCTCAGGTGAGACTTGCATGAAATGAGTAAAATACTGAGCTCAAATAGTTGGGTTGAGTCATGTAATATATTCTTGTAACCCTGCTTGTTTTGATGGAGTGACTGCTGATTTACTTCCAGATAAATCACAAGATGATTTGATCTATTATCTTTTGTCTTCCCTCCCAACTTACTTGCCTGATTTATAATTAAAAATCTGTGTTCCTTTTTAAATTTATGGGTTAGTTCATTAGCAGAGTTCCAATTGAATAGCTGTTAAAATAATTTTCAGCCAGGGGCTGGGAGCAGAAGTTACAGAGGTACTGTATCAATTCTGTTGTTATTTACTGTTTTCTGGACATCAGCAGCTGATTACTTAGGAGGTAGTGTCCACAGGTGTGAGTGCATCTTGCTTGGAGTCAGAGACGTAAATGGTGACAAACTTCTTCACCAAAGCTCTCATTCTTTGGTGTAGGTCCCTTCAATCGCCTTTGAATATCCCAGCCAAAGAAGAACTGTAGGCAGAGCTTGCTGCAAGTTGAATTTCGGTATTCAATTATTTTGCTTTTTTGAATATACGTGAGTTTTTAAAATAAGGATTAACTTTTGATACCAAACTTTTCCTTGTGGAGATAATGTATATAGACATGAGGCTTAAATAGCAAGATGAATCTGTTCATGCAAGAACATCCAGTGTAATGTATGGCCAAGTGGAGCTGGATGTTTGTGTTGGGGTATGTAGCATGTTTGTAGGCTGTACATAGCAAGCTTCTGGATAAACTAAATTTCTGGTTGCCTGAGAATGCCAGACCACAGGGCTACAGGAAAAGATGGAGCTCTTGAGGAACTGGTGTTGTCTTTTGCCTGAGAACTTCCCAAGCGGCTGGTCTTCAGGGTTGTGGTGTATGCCTTGTTCATGGCAGATTGTGCTCAGCAATAACTGGCACTGTGTATAACCCTTCCTGGTTTAGGGCATTTTGGCAAGGAAAACAAATAATATGACATGACAATGCCTGAAAAATAACAGTGTAGCCTCATATAATTGAGATTATTCATCAATATGCGTTGGAACATTGTGGTACACATAGAGCTAGGAAATATTCACTTGGTGGGGAAGGAAATCTCCCTGATTTCGGGAACAGCGTGTTGTCTCATATGGCCTTCATAACTCTAAGGTAATGAACTTATTTCCAAACATAGGATTATTTGATTATATTTGCTTTTATAATTCCAGATAAAAGTGTTATTTAAATGGGTGTCATGCCTTCCATTTGTGGAAGGTGAAATGGCATTTTCATTTTGTGCTGTCTCAGAGCCTTGACTTTCCCAAAATTGTTTTAGTGTGACAAACCAGCCTCAGTGATAATTAAAGAGAGAATAGCTTAGCATAAATGCATATGTATGTGCTTTCATCATTTTCATAGAGAGAGAGCTGAGTAGTTCCCAGCAGTGCCTGTTTGCTGTAAAGAAAATTCAAGAAATACTGAAGAATACCTAGAACCCAGTGATTTTGGCCCTCACGAGATACACCCACAGGAATACCAAGCTGCTGGATGAGTTACTATAGTTGGGTTTCCATGCATTGTTTGGGAGTTTGATAATATGACACAGATTTATTCAGTCAACCTCATTTTCTGGGGTATTTTTGTTAGGAAGGTCAGTGATCTGTCTGAGCCTAATTATCCCATCTGGTAAGCATGCTTGAGGCACACAAGTTTCCTGCACTTCATCTGCACAAAGGAATGATGTGGTTAGCATTTATCGAGCTCTGACTGCTCTGCTGAAGAGAAAGAAAGGTGTCTGCTGGCAGCTGCATTGCCCAGGGTAGCCTTAGATGTGGCTCTGGGAAAAGACTCAAGTTTGTACCTCCAGCTTAATGGGGAGAGCTGCTTCTACTGCTGTGCTATTGAGATTCTCATTTTCATCCTGTTTTTTTTTGACTCATTCTTTCAGTGTCCTCAAAGGACAGTTAAAAGCGGTGTACTGATTCAGAATTTCTTTTTGATTTTTCTGAAGTTTCTTTCATTCTTTTGGTACCACTAGAGCATTAGGTGGACTTGTCAGAAAGACCTCCAGGTCTTCAAGGTGCAGCATCATGCAGCTAGCATTATCCGTTTTAAGTCTTTATGCAGACCTCCACGAGCACAATGTGTAGTCAGCCCAAGCATCTCCAACACAGTTCAGCCACATGGTGCCTCTGTTGCGCTTGGAAATAGTGTTGGAGAAGAACGCTGGTGGAGCAAGTACCATGTCCATGGTCATGCACACACTAGAAATGAATGAAAAAAGGAAATGAACATGCTAACTGTTGGGTTATATATTAGCATACATACTGCTAAAACCTTCCATTATTTCCTGGGGCATCCATTCAAAACGCCAGCCAAAATTAATGTGGATTACACTCGATCAGTATATTTAAGCATTCACCAAGACTATGTGCAAAACCAAAATCTTCAGACATCATTATTAATGAAGCTGCTCAGTCATATGCAGTAATATAGATATATATTTTAAGACATCTGTTTCCATGCTTTGTAATCCTATTTCAGCTCTGAAAAGAATGTAATGTAATTCTTGCTGGAAAATGTTTTAGATAAATCTATGAATTCAGTCAAAGCTGTATGTCCTTTATCTGCTACCAAGCTCTTTCATTAGTGGCTCTTGACAAAACAGTGCTATGTAAAAGGTGACAGTCAAACTGATAAAAATCCAATTTTCTTTATTTAACCAGAAACAGGTGTACAGTCTATGTAGTTTCTCTATGAGTTTTGAGGCCGCTGTCAGGATTGAGATAGGTCTATAGCTATCAGGTTTGCAGCTTGAATTCTGTCACTGGCCATTTTCCCACAATAAGCTTATTGTTCCTTTGTTTGGAAGATAGCTCGAAAACTAAGACTGGGATACCTTGGCTATATGGAACAAAATAACATTCTTTTCTGATAAATTTGATTTGGTACACTGGGCCCATAAGCCATTATAAGTGCATATAATTCTTGATCATCTAAGCTGATCTTTAATTCTGCCAACATCTTAGTTCAAATAGTGCTCAAGTGATTTAAGGAAAGGAGATGGAAGGCATGGAAATGAGGAAAAAATGAGAGGAAAGAATGAAGAGGAAGAAAGGATGGAGAAGGAGTCAAGAAAGATGTGAGAGGGAGAATTAGACTACAGCACACTGAAGTAAAAGGTTGTGTACCCATGGAGAGGTAGGCGAGAGGCACTCTTAATTGCAGCCTGATGTATGTTCTTGTTATCTGTGTTTGGAGGAGAAGAATATACCTGGCCACAAGGTCAAGTCCAAATGTTTGCAAGTGAAGAATTAGGGAGTATGAGGCATGATAAGCAGAGCCGTGGTAGCTGTATATTCTTGCACAGACCTTGCATCTGCTTGGCTGGCTATAGCCCCGCAAGGCAGACGGGAGCAAACTGCACAGTGTGAGCATCTCTGTCTTCCCTGAATCCATCCTGCACTCCTGTGAGCACCAGATTTATTTCATTGTTTTAATCATCCTCAGCAAAGTCATCCATCAGCGTTTTAAAACTTTCCTCCTAGGACAGGAGCTAAGCAGCCATTTTATTGATGAGCTTATTGAGATTTTAAATGCATCTAACAGTGGCTTTCATCGCAGCACAGTTCTGTTGCTTTGGCAGGAGAATGTTATCTAAAATATATGAAACAAATGAAAAAAAGGCTTAGCACATCTAAATGTTTATTTAAAAAAAAAAATGAGGGAAGTTGCTGGTAGAGTCTGAAGTCAGAGGCACTGGGGAATTCAAGAAATAGAACTATTAGCTGAAAATTCATTGGGCTTTTTTGCTGTTTTTTGTTTGTTTGCTTTTAATTAGTTGTTGCCTTTAGTCATAAAAGATTTTTCATGACCTTGGAACTAATTGTGAGCAGCAGAGGAACTTAAGGAAAGATTGAATGATTTCACTGCTGAGTTGTTTATCCTGAGTAAACAGACATGATGTTTTTCCTTGTTGGCAAAGGGTTTCTTTTGGTTTGGTTTTTTGTGGGGAGAGTAATTCTCTTTTTCATCCTCCTTCATTTTAAGGAGACAAAGTCAGTTTCAAATGTGAAGTGTTGAAATGAGCATTTTTGATCTGTCTGGTGACACCTGTAGCTTGTGAAGTTTTGGCAGTGATAATGGATTCATTGCTGTGATAAAATGGCTCTCAGCTGCCTTTGCTTGGTTTTATGTTTACTTGCATAATTAGCTCAAAACCAATTGGTAGCATTGATTTCTTGACCAGATCAAGCAGTGTATCATGACGTCTCAATGCCTCTTTCCTCAAACCACATGGTCAAAAAAGTCTCTTGTTTAGGGAGATTTGAAGTCTCAGCACAGCTTTCTCTAGATCTGTGATTGGGTTGTTTATGTTGGCAACAGCACTAAAGACCCTAAATCCAGGATCTAGAAATAGATTAGCTAGTAAGTATTATGTGAATGAAGAATAAAAATTAAATCCCTGCTTTAACAAGTTTACAGTGTAAATGCATATTTGTCAGAAGGATTACATTGTGATTTTTGTAACTCCGATTCTCAAGGACAGAGTCCCCACACTCTCAGTTCCTAAACTATCGATTGCCTGTCCCGTACACAGAGTAATTTTCTCACCCTGACATGCCACCTTCGATAGCCACAAAACATAGGGGATTTGGCTCATGCTGAAGGGTGTGGATCGAGTATGGAGGGAAGAAATCTGATCATTATCGTTATTTGTGAATGAAACAACTCGGTGCAGCATATGGGTAATCTTGGGACAACATGAAGTTTGAAATTACTGAAAAAATAAGAGGATAGCATCAATCATTTGTCTAGAAGTTTGGCCAGTGAATGAAGCAAGGAACCTTCAGGACACCCTTAAAAGTAATTATGCATTAACATGCTTATTCCAATTTAATAAGCTTGCTTATTTGACCTTGACTTCAGTTTCTTTAATTGTTTTTATTAAGTCACAAAGAAGGTGCAAATGTTTAAGTAAATTAGGAACTTTCCACTTCTTTGTCCAGTCTGTTTATTAAGAATATGTGTACTTAGGCATGTATTAGTGCCATCACTATTGCCTTGCTGCCTAGCTTATTTGAAAAAAAGAAGCCTAATAGGTATTCTTAAATAAGGATTTACATCCAAATGAAGGTTAAGTGTCTCTCAGGTTATTCTCTTGTTTAATATAATTTTGCCAGCCTTCTGACTCACTCTCTTGGGCTGTACCAGGTTAGATTTGGGTCATTGCCTATTTATAGGGTTTTCAAAATAGTGCAGGTGTTGAATTGTATGTACACTTATAAATATTTCCTGTGAGCTTCTGCTATGTGCAGTACACGAGAATTCAGATTGCCATTGTAATAATCTTACAGATTTTATTTAGCACAAATGTAAGGGAGGAGTTTCTTGTCCTGTATATGGACATGCAGATACAATGACAGAGCTTTGAGTTACTGAGACTCATTTGGCTGTACTGCACGGTTTGTGGTCATGCAGTCCTAACAGACTGAAATTAGGACAGACTCTTTTCTAAACTTATCTCTGTAGGAAAAAAAAAAAATAAGAAGAAAGAAAAACAAACAAAGAAAACAATTCAAAGAAGAAAACACCAAAATATGATAGCACTTAATCAGGATCCCAGTCTAGGACAAGGTCCTCTGTTGCTACTCAGAGTAAACATCATCAGTTGCATTTCATCATAGAATATGAAATGACCCACATTGCTGCATATATTACAGTCACTTTGCATAAAAGAGTTGTGTTATTTTATTTTGTATTTATTGGTAATGGAAAGACAGCCATGAAGTGAGAAAGCAGACAACATCTTCTCTGAACAACTCTCACCTTAGATAAACAATTGCACAAGCATAAGGAGAAGGGGAGAAGGAGGAGGGTGACACTGCATTTGCACATACGCCATCCTGATGTGTGAATGTGCTCTGTAACTCAGTACTTCTTAGTGCTGAAAGTTTTCAAGGTATTGAACTATTTGGAAGGTCTCTTTTTCATCTCTGCCACCTGTGAGATTTACTCTCTACCGAGCTGTTGTCCCACATGTCAAGAGCTGACTTGGGAGTGTGTCACACCATGGGAGACAGCAGCATCTTTCTGTGCCTCCCAAGCTGAGATGACATGGATGGCTTGGAAAGGTTTAACTGGGAAGTCCCTGCACCCTTCCTGCCAGCAAAGGCCTCAGGTTCCCTGTGGTGCTGTTTAGTTTTCTCCAAGACATTCTGGCCTCTCTGTTCTACATCCTCAGCCTACACATGGGTTTGGGGGGCAGGAGCTCCCTTCCCTTCAGCTCTTCGCATCTGGGTTGCTGCCACCTCTCTTCTACCTTGCGGGTGTCCTGATTAGCAAAACAAGGTGAAACTTAGTCCCAGCAGCTTGTGTGGCCTGAAACAACTGGCAACGGAGAAACCAACGCCTGAGAGAAATGTGATGGGAGTGCAGAGGGTGGTTGCAGGTATGGCTGGATCTGGAGGCACAAGCCGCTGTGGTGCCGGAGGGATCTGAGCCGGCCACCGAGGAGTGGACACGGCACCACATGGTGCAGGGTGAAAGCGAATCATCTCTAAACTGCCTTGCAGTTTAAATGAGATATATAGGTATATGGCGGTGTGTTAGGTGTGCTGTCAGATGGTCAGTGACAACTCTGTTAAGCTCTGGTAGAAACCAGGACAAAACCGGCAGCAGAGAGTTGGCACACTAGACCTGTCATTCGTTTTCTCTGAAAGTAATTTTTGGATTACTGATAATTAGAGGGTATGTTGACTCATTTGCCCATGCTTTGAAGCTAATGGTTATTTGAAAAAGAAATAAAGTGACCCCTGAATAAGGCGGCGTTGGTTGCTCAGACAGAGGAGCTGCCTCTGCAGGAACTGTGCCCCTAGCTGTAGGTTTGGGATTTCACATTGGTCTTTGCTGCTGGTTTCACATAATTTAAAATAAACAGGAAGACTGAAAGGCGTGCATGGGACAAAGGGGAAAGTGCAACGGAAAATTGGATGTCATTAAACTGAAAAATTCTCTGTTAGAAAGTGCGCAGTCTTTGATGTCTTGGTTGTTTAGATCACATAGGATTAAAAATGGGATTAAAAACATGTGCATTTTATACATCGTATCTCCACCATTAGAAGCACTTTCAAGTTGGAGTCACTTAAGGAGCTTTAACGATAATGACCCAATTATTTTTAAGACTTGGTAGTAAACATATCATGTTGATATTGTAAGCATTTAAAGTAACGATTTCAGTTTTACAACTTGAAAAAGCTAATGTAAGAAATAAGCATGCCATATGAAATGCCATTAGCCAGGCATACTTTAATAATACTCTATTCTTGTTACCACAGGAAGCATTAATTAAAGTTGGAAGCCCGTGAGTAATTATTTCTATCCTTGCTTTTTTTTTTTTGAATAGCATTATGATGTTCAAATCCAGCGTGAAGGTTGTGGTTTAGGTGATTAAATGTTAGTGAAGAGTTTTTAGTCTTTCAGAGGCAAGGAACCATGAACTGGTGTTTTCCTGTATAGGATACTGTCACAGTTGCACGATTCTTTATTTTCTTTAATTTGATTATTAGAGTTTCTGATTACTTCCTTAGAAAGGGATGAGGGAATTCAAATGTATGTTTTATAATTAGTGTAAGACGACCACAGACTCTGCTGATAGCCTTTTGGGGATGATAGTGATTCTGGACAGATGATATTACAAATATCATCATCTCCTCTGTAATAATCGCCCATAAGCACATGCCCAAGAGAACTCCGAAGTAGCTTGTCTCTCTTTTTTTGAGTTTTGAGGAGCAAACAGCTCTATTCCTTGCAGGGAGCAGACTTCACTAGCTTCTAGCTGCCTGGCACCACAGCCCAGGAATGTCCTCAACTCTGATCAGAACTGTAAGAAGATATTCTCTTGAACCAGATGGTTTTGCTGCTCCTTAAAACACCTGCGGTTTCTCTTTTGGGCAAAGGTTCAAGAAAAGGGGCTAAAGAACTAAGAACGGGTTAGTCTACATTGTCCTCCTGTTATTTAGAATGGATTCATCTACATGGTCCTGTAATTTTCTCAGGTGTAGTTGTTTTTGCTCCAGTACAACACTGTTGAAATGGAGGTACCCAGCATAGAGCGAGTGAGAGAGGACTGTGCTAGCTACGTGGAAAAAGAAGTCTGTGCTTGTGCGCTCATGTATTTTTTTTTTGTAAGAGAGGCTGAGCTCTTGTTTGGAATTTTCTGGATAGTGGTATCTTTAAAACAACAACAACAACAACAAAAAAACCCTACACAACAACAACAAAACTACCACCACAACAACAAAAAAGCCCCAAACAAACAAAAACAACAAGAAACCAACCAACAAAACAAAAGCAAACAACTAACCAACAAGCCACCACCAAGTCACAATGAAGCCTATAACTTTAAATTTCATTTTACACAACAAAGAGTCAGTCTGTCAGTCTTTTTTTTATTCTGGCTTTCCTTTGCTCTGAGTTTTCACACCAGATGAGCCAAGGCTGTCTGCTACGAGGACCAAGTACCCAGCCTATGCCGTGAGTGGGAGGACACTGGCAGAGCTGAGCTCTCTTGCAGGAATGATCTAAAAGTGAACCAAGGAGAGCTGGTGGCCTGAATGCCCTTGTCACAGAGTTTGGTCTTTCTCTTCTCAGGCTGATTAGTGAACAGCTAGAGCATGTGTATATCCCTGCAACTTGTACACTGCTTTCGTGTTAGAAAAAAAATTCAGTTGCTTCTAAAGAAGCATGGCATGCCAATCCTAGATCTTGGTAAGTTCATAAAAGAAGAAATTATTGTCATTGACAATCTTCTATTTCCTAATATATTTTAATAATTTACCCATATACATGTGTTTTATCTCTGATTTAGAATATTAAGTAGAATGTTATCTTTCTCTTTACATTTTCTGCAGTGTAGACATATGGTGTAATATATAATAATTGTAAGTACAATACATTATATAATAAGGTACTATATAAAACACACAGCATACAGTTATGCGTGTGCACACATGCACATATATCCATACATACATATATTCTAAATTTTGAAAACAGTGCTCCTGCCCTGAGTTTTGGTGTACTTTCAATACCTCAGTGACAAGGACAGGGTATAAGTTGTGTATAAAATTGTCTATTTATAACAAGATAACGGCAGGATCGCAATTTAGTCCTATTAGTAATGTCTCCTGGTACAAACTCTGTAGTTTCTTTAATTGTTCCATCTCCCAGCTTTCTTGAGCAGAAAATGCCACTGAAAGGCTGCCACAATACATGGTGAACATATCTCAGACCATGCTTCTGAACAGGTAGGCATCATCTCCCAGTCTGTTTCAGCCATTGAGCTGTAATCAGAAATTTCAGTGGTTGTTACAACCTGAGGTGGCAATCTTTTGGGTTGGTTTTGGTTTTGCCTGTTTGTAGGTTCTGGTTTAGCCTGGATGACGACCTCTCAGTGGTAGCCCAGAAATGATTAATACATTCTTAATGATGGCACCCACCAATATATATGATGGAGACATTTTTATTTAAATCAAAAAAAAAAAAAAAAGAAAGAAAAAAGGTTAATATAAGTATCTATGGATGACAACTTTGACATACCAGAGGGGAACTTAATAATTCTGTGACTGATTTGTCAAGAAAGGATGCAAACTTCTTTCAAAAACTCTGGGCTACTTTAGGATCCACTGAATTTCCAGTCTTGCTTTTGGTATTAGCTATCCATCCATAACTTGTTGGTCCTGGCAGGAGAAGCTTGCATTGCAGGAGCTTCCTCTGTATGCCAGACAATTAGAGAGTTAATCGGGTTTTGTTTTGGTAAGGGAGAGTTTGTAGCAGTGTTAATTGATAACAGTCATTGTGCTTTTAGAGATGCGAGGGTAGCATATGAATTCCTGAAATTTCTGCAGAAGAACAGTGAAAGCACAGTGTTCATGCACACTCCAGAAGGATTATATTCCAAATACATAGATGTCTCCATTTTCTTTGCCTGCAAATGCACTAATTGATTATCACACCAGAGTGGCATTTTGATCTGTCAATGCTTTGCAGGTTTTGAGCCCATACATTAACAGTGTGATTAATCTTCTGTTAATTTGTGTTGTGTGCTCTAAATTTCTGCCATTCTGGGCATGTTACATCATTGCAGAGCCCAAACAGAATACTATGCATATATGCATGCAGCACTAATATTAAGACTGACTTGGGTCCTTTGTGTGTAGGATGAAGCCCAAGCAAAGTCATTTGATTGTGGTGTACAGGTGATTTGAGAAGTAGGATTTTCTTGCGGAGGTCTTTGGTTAACTGGAAGAAGAACTCACCAAAGAGGTGGAGACACTGGTTCTGCAGCTGCTCTCTGTTGTTAGATAGGTTGGGCCGGCATTCATTGACCCATGGGTTCATGACCCTTCAGTAAATGTTGATGAGATTATAGGTTTTTCCCACTGTAGTTGTAACCTGTAGCTGTCTGCTCCAAATGAGTGGTTTTGCCCCATCCTACATTTTACATAGTACACTTTAGGAAACTCTCCTGTTAACATAAAGCATGATGTAAGTTCCAAGTGTTTTTTTGCATTTTCATTTAGAGCTGATGGTTGGGCACATTCCAGAAACTGTATAGAGGTTTTATTGATACCATCAGTTCTTTGGATCATGTTCATTTTATCAAAATTTAGATAGATGGCCTTGAAAGATTTTCAGTAGGGCTTGTGCTATACCATTCTTCCAAACGAAAGTGCCCTTTTGTTTTTTTGGTTTGTTGTTTTTTGTTTGGCTGGTTTTTGGTGGGTTTTTTTGTTTTGTTTGTATTTTTTTTTTTAGAATCCCATCCACTGTTACCAGCAAAGTAAGCAAGAGACTGACACACAAGTGTTAGAGACTCTCTTATGTCCAGCACTTTCTGTTTTGAGTGTTGTAAATAGGTCTCAATTAATTTCTCGAGATCTTTACAGAGTTCTTTCTGCAGAGCTCTTGATTTTTTTTTTCCTATTGGGACACCTAATCACAGCGTTGGAGGTAAAAGAAAATGGCTTTCAAGTTGATACTTAATGAAGTTATTGAATGTTTGCTTTTCTACTCTGTGTAGTCAGCATGTCATCAGCAACATCTGGCAGTTAACCAATGTGTCAGTAGACTAACAGGACCTGCTTGAGCAGCATTTGTTGGATTTCTTCCAAAGTGCTTAAATACTGCAAGAAAAAACCTCAATATCTGAGTGATCTTTTCGGATACTAAATATCTGTCGAACTTGCACCTATCCTTTGGGATTATTCAGTTACAACATGTCCCTCACCAGTCTTGGTCAAGTGCTTTGACATCCAAAAAACTATTGTATATCTGTGTAAATTCCCAAGACAGCACCAGCATCCTTATTCACTAGTATTTCACTTTAATTCAAGGTTTTGCCAGGAGCTGCAATTGCACTTTGCATGCACATCTGGGCAGCTTATTGAAGAATATCCATGAAGATATGTCCTATAGTGACACCAGCTGAAACTTATATTTTCTGTAATGTGCATTGGACTGTCTTGCACATTTGGAAAAAAATGTTGAGAATGTAGCTGCTGAACAAATATGTGATGCTCTTCAAGCAAGTTGTTTTTTTTTAAAATGACACAAAGCTTTCCAGCACCCTGTGGACTGATAGTAACTGAAGTACAAATAAAATTGACATACAAAATTGACAAACAAAATTGACACTGTGGCATTCAGCTTTCATCTTGGTGACCATCTTGAAAAGGTACCCTTTTGGCAAGTCAATCCTGTATAGAAAGAGAATTCTGCTGTACAACTGAAACTTGTCTGATTTAGATTTTCCAGCTCAGATCATAACAGTTCCTCTCTCCTCCATGACTGAGAGTTGAGGACCTGGAATAAGTATGTGGCCATCACACCAAGTTAGTGCTACTCAGTGGGAGAAAAAATAGGCTTGTCATTTTGCACAAATGGCTTGCGGTTGATTTCTGTACTCCTGTTACTATATTGTAAGTAATGTGGTGACTGTGACTGGTCATAGCTCCCAATGTTTTTGGTGGTTTGGAATCAAAACTTGTCTTATTGCTTTCTTTTTTTAAAATTGTTTTGGAATTTGCTCCCAGTATTGAATTCGACATTGCTCCACAGCGAACAAACCAGTACTGTCTGAGTTTGCAAAGGTTGGACATCCATGAACAGTGATCTGTTCTCCAGTAAATGAGAGAATGGTGTGTCTAACTTGTGGACTATGTTCTTGCATCAGGTGTCTTTTGTATGTTTTTGTTAGAAGAATCTCTTTCTCTCTGAAAAACTTAAATGAAGGGAGTCTTTTGCCCTAAACACAGACATTCTTCCTTTCTTTGTTTTCTCATCAGCCTGTGCAGTGACAACAGGACTAAGTACCTAGGTAGCAGTGGAAGAGTGTGAGGCCAAGTGATACTGGCTGTCATTCCAAGTTTTTTTTCCACTGCAAGGAACTTTGCTGTGTGTATTTCTGTTGTGAGAGCATGATCCAGCACAGAGTGGTGACTGGGGAGGTTACAAGCTGACACAGTGAGTAGGAGACCCCTGGGTACCTGCTGGGCCTGGGGAGCGGACTGATGACTGGCTGTGCTCTCCTGAAAGTGCTTGGACAAGTTCCATGTTTTGAGCAAGATGGAGACAGAATCATAGAATCATTCTGGTTGGAAGAGACCCTAAAGATTATCAACTCCAACCATAACCTAACCTAACTCTAGCACTAAACCATGTCCCTAACCATGTCTAAATGCCTTTTAAAACACCTCCAGGGATGGTGACTCCACCACTTCCCTGGGCAGCCTGTTCCAATACCTGACAACCCTTTCTGTGAATAATTTTTTCCAAATACCCAATCTGAACCTCCCCTGGCACAACTTGAGGCCATTTCCTCTTGCCCTGTAACTTGCTACTTGTGAGAAGAGACCAACACACTCCATGCTACAACCTCCTTTCAGATAGTTGTAGAAAACACTCAGATGGCCAAGAGCAGTCGTTGAGGCACTTTTTAAGTGCACTCTTTAGCCATGCTTAATTGCACCTCTACCTGGTTAAAACTTTCCTTGAGTTTTAAAAGTCCCTGGCACATACCTGGACTCATGCAGATTAAGGGGTGTGACACTGTTTGAGACTTGCTGTTGTTTGTCTTCTAATTCGTCAAAGAATTTTTCTCTTTAACTCCTTCAAACAAACATATTTTCAAAGGGCTCTCTTTGTTTACAGTCAGCTGCTAGAACAATTTGGCATCAGTGCCTGTTTTCATCACCTGCTGAGAAGAGCAGTAACTGAGAAACAAATACAGGTCTAGTCCAGCATGTCCAGAGATGAGGTCCTGAGTGATTACTACTTTTCCCCTCAACTCTGTCTTTGTAGGAGCTAGTGCTAATTAATGTCATTTCTGCAGGCAGTGTAATGCACTGATGGGGAGAGGGAAGTGATTATTTTGGGGAGATTATTAGAAAAGAATATGTGTATATATGTTTTAGCAGAAAATCATTCTAATAATAAAACCAGGGCCTCAGAGATTTACTGTCTTGAAAAGTGTAGGTACTAGTGAGACAGACATCCCAGATACATACATGATAAAAACTGTCAGCTGCAGATGGTAGGAGAATTCTTTACAAGTGATGTCTGCAGCTGCTGCGAGCAGAGCTGAGGTTAGTCAGTCTGTGAGCCACTCATGTTTCTGGAGGTGGTCCAAAGTGTCCAAAAGCTTCATGCTGTGACTTCACAGCTTTGCAGGCTCCTGGTACCCAGTGTTTATCCTGTGCTGTTCATCCAAGCTCTGCAGAAAGATGAGAGAGATGCAGAAGCTGGTCTTTATTTAGTCCCTGTGTTATCAGCTACCCCATTTCCTTGGGAGAGCTCTCTGGGGCCCCTGCGTGTTTTTCTTTTTTAGTTCATATTCCTCTAGCCGTGCCTTGCAAGGTGCCCAGCATGAGCCCCAGTCTGGCTCTTCGCTTTCAGGGGCACTGGTCACTGGGAAGGACTGAAGGATGCCCCTGGCACTCATGGATCCCTGAAGAGCTGGCAACTGGGTCTGCTGCAGACTCACATTTTTATCTATTTCAGATGTTCTAGAAGTTTTTTTAACTACAAACATGGCCACTGTGTTAGATCACACTGATCCATTTCAAAGCCTGATCCAATTGTTCTCCCCAAATTATCTCAACACATAACAAGTGCCTGCATTAGACATTACCCGCTGTGCCAGGCTGTGTGTCTGTGACTGTTCAGAACTGCGCACCCCCTGTACCGGTCAAGCATCATTGCACCGAGCAGGTTTATCTCCCTCAGGCCAGCCACAGCTTTCCGTCTTTTCTGTTTGCAAAGGTGCTGCTTATATGCTGAAAGTTTAGGCTTGCCTTCAAAAATAAAATATTAATATTTAAATTCTTGACCTCATTCATAATTGTATAGTTAACGACTATGCAGCAGAATTTGCATTCTCAGCAGGGCTCTATTAGTGCAAGTTACTCAAGTTCATACTTGTAAGTCAATGGAGATACTCTGGTGTGTAACAGCCATGGAGCTGGCTTGTTTTTCACATGCTATGAACATTACTAAAAATGTTCATCCAGACCTATGCCTTGCCACAGAGTTTCCTTGTAACCTTGAAAAAAAAAGAGATTTTAGAGTTCCTTATGTTTAAATTGATTGGAATGGAAATACCTTTCTCTTCCCTCATCTGTTCTTTCTTGCTTGACTGTGAATTATGGCAGAACAAGTTTTATTATACAGTGGTGCATTGTATCATGATTAGGGTCTCTGACAGAGCATTAGATGTTGCTATTCTATATAACTTCCATTTAAGCAACCATTCTTGCTTTTCACTTGCTTTCCATGCTGGTCGTCTGTAAATAGTGTGTTTAGGTGCTTCATTTCGCATTGCACAGATAGGTAATTTTTAATTTCCTACTAATTTGAGTGTGCATCTGTGTGCATGCCACCTTAACAGAGAAACAATGATTTAAGTTACATGTGTAGTCTAAGACTCATCTATTTATTGAACAGACTGCCACGTTTGAATGTGACTCAAGTATATTCTCACCAATGCAAAGCACAGGTAGGATTTTATTGACTTCATATGTTCATTGCACATGCAAGTTTGAAATACACGTAGAAATTATTATATCAGTATATGTTCCTAATTTGCAGTTGATCAGTTTTTGAATTATCATAGCCGTATATAACATATTAGTTAAGTGATGGTGCAAGTTTGGGAAGCCACGTTATTCAGAATACCCTGTTCTCCCCTTCTTTCTACCCTCTTTAAAAAAAACCTTTCCCTCCATCTGTCCTGTGCCCTATTTGACTGAATGTGTAGATGCACCCTAAGTCTGGCATCTCGTTCGGTCTTCTGAACCATCAGCACTGCCCATATTGTGCCATGGGCAGCAGGAGGACACGCTGCCTGCGCCATGTGGTCTCAGGAGCCACCCAGTGTCTGGGGTTCGTGGGCTGGGACAGATGCCCCTGTCCATGGTGGTGGGGTCCATGGTACATGTGAGGCTGTTCTGGATGATTTGGGAACGGGGTCCTTGGGACACAGCATGCTACATAGCAGGGCAGTAAGCTGCAGCTACCCAGAATGGCAACCCAGAGCAAAAGGTTTCATCTTTCATGTGGTTAAAGCAGGTAAGTAAAACCCTACACAGAAAATACCATGCCCTTTGAGAGGTCTCTGGAGGTTTACAGCACCAGGGAATTCTATACTTGATGTGACATGATGGTTTTCCAACCTGTCAGCCCCTTGTGGTTAAACATACGTTAGACCACTGTAACTCCTGTCAAAGCGACCTTTTTCATGGCCATTCTGTGTAAGAACTTCAGAAGGTCTTGCGTGGCAGCAAAAGTTGCAGAGCTGACTTACCTGAGAGGTGCGTGGGGTGCAGAGAGGTTCTGGTTCTGCCGCGGGATCACTGTCATGGAACACGCTCACTAGAGGGGGATTTAGGAAGCATTTGGATGGCCCTGGACCCTTTCTTTGGCAAGGTGTGCAGGCATGGTCATACCTGGTGTGTTTGTCCCCCTTTGTTGGCCAAATTCTGTAAAGTATTGCTATAGTTTTGCAAATGTCGGTGTATCTGCTTTGCTCTACCCTACAGACACCTCTGTTTCAGTATCAGCTGAAATAATCTTCATAGGCTTGTACTTACAAGCTGATATGTAAGTAACTGAACTGTTACGTCCATGAGAGATGCTTTTTAAATTTATCAGTTTTATAAGTAAGAAAGAAGCATATGTTCATGTTGGGTTTTGTTTGTTTATTTGTTTGTTTGTTTGTTTTACAAATCTTTCTGATATAATGCCTGTTTTGTTGCAAATGGGAGAGGCTATTTTTTGAGATTTTGAAGTTTTACTACTAAAACTACTTCCAATTTCCTTTTTCTCGTTTTCACAGTTAAAGTCCCTTCATCAATAAAAGCAAAGAGGAAGAAATTAAAAAGAGCATGGGGAGGCACATTTTTCAAACCCCAAAAAGCTTAAATTCTCTTTAAGTTTTTCAAAAATATTTTTGAAAGAAGGGCTGCTGAGAAGGAAACAGGAAGTATTTCTTCTCTCATATTCCATGTAGAAACAGAATAATTTTCTACTATATTTTCAACATAGTTTTAATCATCTCTAATAGAAAAAAATTTCAGCATATCAGATCATGTGTGAAGTTGGTGTTTTAAAAATACCGTTTCTGATCTTGTATTCACAATTGTAGTCTGAACTTCTTTAAATGTTACAAAATCCCACTAGTGACATTGCAACAAGAATATTGTGTATAGGCTGACACATGATAGCAGCGTTATGATGGTTTGTGCTGTTAAATACATTACAGGTTGAGAAAGTTGTGTTTTCATAGCAGCCCTTGGCTTCCTTGTGTCAAATATCTGCATGTAGAAGTTAGGATGGTCCGTGGTTTTGCATGCATAACCAACCACATTTTGTGCTCACATTGGCCTCTGGTGATTTGAAATACGGGATAACTTGTTACTTTATTCATTCTTTTTGCATGTTTTTGGCAAGAAGAAAATGGAAATATTATTCTGACAATGAAAATGTTTCCTTGCAAATGAAAGATTAACCTTGTCATAGTGAACCTGCAGCTTGGTATGCTGGCAATACCTGTCTGCAGGGACATGCTGCGATCCACCTTTCTGGTCAGGTCTGCTGGCTTTACTTGGACAGGCAGCGTGAAGTTGTGTTATGACACAACAGATGGGGTTCTGCAGCTGCCTCAGAAAACCGGCAAGAAAGAAATTAAGGTAAATCTGACTGGAATAGGAAGAGACAGAGAGTAGAGGTGAAGACCAGAAGGTAAATGGAGCAAGAACTTTGAGCTCTTTATTTACACTAATTTTATTTTATGAAACACAGGTAGGAAAATTGCACACAAGATGTTACTTCTTCAGTGTATGTGGAAGGTAGGGGACTTTGGTAGTCAGAAAAATAATGTGCCCAGGGCACTGCTGGGGACCATAATGCAGAGATTTGGCAATGAAGTAAACTTGAGTAAGCTTATCTAGATATGAGGTGCTCATGCTCCTATAGTTGGAGGGAGAAAGGGTGCTCTAAAGTATGATGTATATTACATGAGCTCTTTTGAAATCTTTCTAATACCTTGGGCCTGGTTTCCTGAACATGCAGACATGCACATTTCTGTGTGGAGACCTTTCTTGTTTGTTTGTTTAATTTCCTCACTCTCTAATTTTTCCACAATTTCTTTTACCATCCCCATTCCTCCGCTGTTGCCTTGTAGCCAAGATGCTCTATTCTCTAAAGTCTCTATGGCTGAATGCCGTGCACAATCTTCCTGCAGTCTTTTCATGGATCTCGCATTTGAAAACTGAACACAGGGCAGAGGAGCATCTTAAGGGGAAAAAGAAATTTGGCAGGGGTGGAAGCTTTTCTTAAAATCTTTCTTTTAATAGAAAGCAAACAAATAAGAAACCAAACCTTAAGAAGCCTGCCCATAATAGGGGGCAAATGTGGTCCAATATGGCTAGGCAGGCTAGCCCTTTCTTTTATATGTTTGTTTGTTGTGGGGTTTTTGTTTGGTTGATTGGTTGTTTTTTGTTTTGGTGTGGTTTTTTGTTGTTTTGTTTTTCCTCTCACTTTTTAAGAACCTGGAAGTGGAATGTGGCTTTTAACCAGAAACCTGTGTTAGAAATATTTTTTTAAAAGCAACGTCATGTGCAGGAAGAACTTGCCATGGATTAATTTTTGGGAAAAATAAGTGACTGAGTGCAGCTTTTAAAAGCTCCACTTTGAAAGGAGTTGAAAGCAAAAGAGAAGAAGTGCCAAAGGGATAAAAAACAAAGTTTTAAGTTTTTGTTGCTACCTTCTGTTATATCTGACATTTTGTCCTATTTAATAGTTTGCCCCTTTCTGACTTGTCAGCATACATGTTCAATCATTACTTGTCAACAGTTTTATTCAACATGAGTATATATGCCTTAATTAGCTAAAATACGAGTCTTATAATTACAGGTGGAGGGTTTTTTTATTTGCTAACCTTTGTGCCCAGGGAAGATGACACAGCTTGCCAAGAAGGCTTAAAATCTGAAATCTAAGTTTACCAATCTGGTTATTTAGCTATGATTAGGGTATTTCGACTTAGTCCCAGTACCTTGTGACAGTTCTGATGTTTGCAGCACTAGCCAAAGATGCATTTAACTGTTTGGTTTTTTTTATATTGAAGGCATTTTCAAGAGGCCTTGCTTCTGTTTGCATGTGATTTCTTGAGAGAATCTTATCCTTGCAACTGGATTATTTTGCCTTGCTGCTGGTATGTTTTTACCTGGAGCAGTGTTCCTTATACAGTAGAAAAGAACTGACAGTCATGCTTGAGAGAAGGGACTCCTCAAGGTATTTTCTACCTTGATGTAATTTGCTCTGAATGATACAAATTCTATATAAAAGTTTAAATTCCAAAGTGCTTTAGTCTATTTAAAGCATTTAAGTGGTTTTATTCACAGTATTATGGTCAAGACTTCCATTAAAAATTATTCTGTGTTTTTGTGTGTGTGCGTGATTACAATTTAGAAATAAAATGATCCCTTGTTAGCGTGTAAAATAATCCTGGAAACATTATTTCCTCATGCACTTTAGATAGCAAGAATATATTTAATGGTTGTTAGAAATTGCTTAGTGTCTCTGTACTGCAATTTTAAGAATAACTGTCACTTTCTTCTAAAGGATTTAGGTGATTTTCCCTTTTTCAGAATGTAAGGGAAAAAGGTATTAAAAACCGTTGCTATTCTTGTGCTTAAGAAAGTGAACAGATCCTCAAAATATAAATTCATAGACCTCTGGCTAATCTGACAGCATGTAAGTCCCAAGATATGATTTGAAATCCTTGGCTGGAAGGCATCGTAGAGGAGAAAATCCTTATTATTGAGAACTTCAGCTGTTCATCCTCTGCTGTCTCTCATATTAAAAGAACTAGTCTAGCTCAGTGAACTTACTAGGTGAAGGTTCAATGCAAGCAAGGGAAGTACGTGCTTTTTTGTACATGGCAGAGGGCAACTCTGGAAGTTATTGCCGTGGTTTTCTCTGGCTGTCAGGAGTTTGCATGGATTTGAAAACTGGTTAGATACATTCATGGAAAGAAAGTTGAATAAAACAAAATGCAAGGTGCATGGTGGCCAACGTGCTCTTATGTTGATTCCTGGGGGGGTGTCAACATCTTCATCAGTGAACCAGTAACAGTTGATTTCCATGGCTCTGGATGGTACGAAGCTCTTTTGGATAGTGAGACGCTGTGCCAGTGGCAAAGATCTCCAAAAGTACCAGGGGAGTGAGCAAAAGGGTGACAGACAATGTTCAGTGTACAGCGAAGCCCATAGGGTAAATCACTCTAGTCAATGTCTCTGTGCTAGGCTGCGAAGTGGTGGTTACTGCTCAGGAGTGGTCACTGAAAGGTCTCTGAAATCACCAGCTTGATGTGCAGTGGCAGGTGTCAGAGCCAACAAGGTATTGCCCGTAATCAGAAATAGAATTGTAGAATTGTTTATGTGGGAAAAGACCTTTAAGATCATCGAGTCCAGCTCTTAACCTAGCACTGCCGAGTCCACCTCTAAACCATGTCCCTGAGAACCTCATCTGCACATCTTTTAAACACCTCCAGGGGTGGTGACTCAGCCATCCCAGGCAGCCTGTTCCAGTGCTTCACAACCCTTTCTGTAAAGAAATTTTTCCTAATATCCAATCTAAACCATCCCTGGTGCAACTTGAGGCCATTTCCTCTCCTCCCATCACTTGTTACTTGGGAGAACAGACCAACACCCTCCATGTTACAACCTCCTTTCAGGTAGTTGTAGAGAGCAAGAAGGTCTCCACTCAACCACATACTGGACATAATCAAGAAAGATAATGAGTACTAAGTAGTGGATGCCCTTTTTCCCCACTGATGTACCCACTTGTAGCAGATGTAGAGAAGTGCAGAGAGGCACAGCTGCATGCTGGAGGGGATGGGGCCGGCTGGCGAGAAGAGACTGAAAAGGCTGCCACTCTTTCTTTTGGAAAGAAGGAGGAGAGGACATACAAGGAAGGTTTACAGAGTCTGTGGAGAAACTGAAATATTTGCTAGCTCCCACAGCACTACAACAAGTCGCTTTTTAGTGTTTGGTGGATGGAGATATATATGCAACGCAATCACTGCAGAACCATGCTGTTAATTTTTGAGTGTTAGCTTGTGTGGGTATTTTTGTTATTAGTGTCAGTGCCCTGAAAGCTTTTCTGGTTGTGGTCATTCCTTGTTTCCTTCATCTCTAACACATTCGGCCGTTTGAAGGCAACCACGAGGCTGATGTGTCCCCTGCTGAAAATGAGTTGGACACCCCTGATGTATTTGCAAGTTAAGCCCCTGAGCAAGACAGGAATAGGTCACACCTTGCGAAAGGGAACAAGTCAGAGGAGCTGGTGGTTTCTTCCTCTTGGTCTGATATTCCTCTTTTGCTAGGACTTTGGTTCTTTTCCAAGAAATATTCCCTTTCCAGATCTCTGAATCCCACATGTTTTACAACACTTTGATCTGCTCTCTAATTAACAGCTCCTTCGTTTAATTTAGTTTTGTCTCCACACCAGCTTCCCAGGTCTTCCTTATGCTTATGCTGCGTATGCAGCAGGTGAGCAGTGATCATTTTTATTACCACAGAGTAGAAGAATACTCCAAAGATGAATGGAGTAGCTGACATTGTGATCATAAATCAAGTGCTTAATTGTTATTTGTAGGATATTTTGGAGTAATAACTTCATTAGAAAAGTAAAATGTAATTTTTAGTTTTGCTGCTTTCATTTTATTTACTCCTCTTTTTCTAGTGCACTAATCCAAGTTTTATGAAAATCAGTTCAAAGTGTCTTGGGAATCATTTACCATTTCCTAAGGCTCTGGTTTTGCCTCAGAGAAAACAAACATAGCTTTCAGATAAACATAAAAGCACCAGCTGTTTTTCCCCTGGAATTTTTAGTTACATAATACTTGCCTTTGGAGATAATTTTACAAGAAGAAATGAATAATATGTGGCAATACTTAAAAATAGGTTTACAATAATTCTATTACTGTAAATACAAAGACCAGACTTCATGCCTCAGTAAATGCTCCAGAGGTCTGATGTGTTAGGAAAGAGAAATCTAGGAAGCAGCCCAGCCTCCCAACACCAGCTTGGCCATCTTGGTGGCCAGTGCCTAGAACCCAATTTGGTTTTTGCCAGGACAGAGTTTTCTGGTCTCCTACTGTAGTAAAAGGTGTGATCTGATTTTTTACTTATCCCAGAGCATCTTTGCTGGAGCTTGATGGCTACTTCTCTGTGTAGTAGCTTCAGTGATGTTGGCGATGCCTGCATCCTCACATGCTTTTGGCTTAGGGGTG
This sequence comes from Patagioenas fasciata, assembly GCF_037038585.1. NCBI lineage: Eukaryota > Metazoa > Chordata > Aves > Columbiformes > Columbidae > Patagioenas > Patagioenas fasciata. Next base: position 74,543,493 of record NC_092521.1, on the reverse strand, counting down.
GGACATTTAAATAGTTAGGCCACTGACTGGGAATATCTTGTCTCTTCTTAGAGGAGCAGACATCATTGTAAGCTCCATTATAGGAATTTCAGGTGCTGAGATTGTGAGCTTGTGCTGACTGAAAACTGTGGGCTCTAAAAGAGTCCCTGTTTCTTTTGAGGTGTGTCTGTATCCTGCTTTCTAACTGGGACAAACTGTTGCCTCTTCCTGGCCAGAACAGCCTGCCCTCTGATATTATAGTTTATGGATAAATATGCAAACCAGATCCCTTATTATCTCTTAAAAAGCTAGAGTAGTAATGTTGAAGGAAACATTCAGCTTATCATCATCACCTTATGTTTCCTTCACTAGACCCTGACCCAGCTGAAATACATTAATGTACAGACCAATCTGGCTGCTCTAAGTGGACTGACTCCTTTGTTGTGCTCTTTCGAGTTTCACATGCCTGTGTAATGGAAAGGAAGAGTGTGCACTCATCACAGGAGAAGAGCACTGCGATATGAAATGGTGGTCTTGACTTCGCAGTACGTGGGAAAATAAGTGCTGAATTCAGACACCAGAAATGAAAAAGTTGAGCAATATTATGTGGAAGATTCCTTTTGGGTAGTGTATATCCTTTTATGTCTGCCCCTGTGAGTGATACGCAATTTCTGTGCTGCCACACTTCTCTGAGATGAAAGGATTTGTATAACTCACAGACACAATCTTTGCATTTAACAAAACTGGTTCCGGTATCTTCTGTGATTCATGTCTCTCACTTCAAATCACCTGTCTTTCCATCTCCACAAAAAGATGATCCCTTAATATCATTTTGGCAGTCAACCTGCCTGCTTTCCTGCCTTTTTCCTTCCTGCTTGCAATCCCACTAATTTGTTTTCTTCCAACACCAGCGTCTTCCTACTGTTTTTCCTTTGCTAAGAATCGCCCTTCCTTCTACTGTTAGGTTTTCTACTCTTTCTACCCCAAAGCATCTCTGTTAGCCAGTTGTTGATTCATGAGTTGTCTAAGGGTGATGCAAATGGAAATGAAAAGGAATTAACTTCTGATAGGGATGGATTTCCGTGTTCCAGCTTAATAAATTTAGATTTGCTTATTCCCTGGCTGCATTATAAACAGCTGTCTTTAGACATGGTCCTAAGTTGAGTATGTGAGGTCTCCTCAGGAATGAGGTCTTAAATTTATAGCTCTGACTTGTTGACAGTTTGTGATCGACAGAGTAATAACTATGTTTTGGTGCACCCCTTCCTCTGCTGTTTTAGCATCTCAGTCTTTATTCTGTGCAAGCCCTCATTAAGGTAAGAGTGCGGTACGAGCTCATGTCAGAAATTGGGCTGAAACGCCAGGAGGGCACCTGTGTGCTAGTGAAGGGGACAACCCGCTGAGCGGGCTCGTGAGCCATTCTGGCAGCACCTCTCTGAGGAGGTCCCGCTTCCCTTCCCTCATGGGGGCTGCAGACGGCAGGCTTGGTGCAGATCCCTCGGTTTTAGGTGGCGAAGTTGGGTGCCAAGTGGTTCATCCCCAGCTCTGCGGCTGCCCAGGAGGAGAGCGCTGCAGTAGAGACCGACGCCAGACCTTACCCTGGTGGCATCCCGGCGAGCTGTGGGAGCAGGGCTGCACAGGGGACCAGGGGCAGGAGGGCTGAGCTCATCAATGTTTATAAATATATAAAGGGTGAGTGTCATGAGGATGGAGGCAGGCTCTTCTCGGTGGCAGCCAATGGTAGGACAAGGGGCAATGGGTTCAAACTGAAACACAAGAGGTTCCACATAAATTGGAGAAGAAACTTCTCAGTGAGGGTGACAGAGCTCTGGAACAGGCTGCCCAGGGGGTTGTAGAGTCTCCTTCTCTGGAGACATTCAAATCCTGCCTGGACAAATTCCTGTGTAACCTCGTCTAGGTGTTCCTGCTCTGGTGTGGGGCTTGGACTAGATGATCTTTCGAGGTCCCTTCCAATCCCTGACATTCTGTGACTCTGTGAGCTCTTGCAGCAACATTTTTCTGGTATTTTCTCTCCAGCTTCCTGAGCGGTTGCAAAACACAGTCTTTCCAAAGCAAGCTGTCTCAGTGCTGTGCTTCATAACCACCAGGGGAAAATCATTAAAGGGGAAGAAAAGGTAGGATTATTGATTCAGCAGCATGGAGAGCAAAGCATAACTTCGCTTTTGCTCATAAAAGTACTGTGATTTTTCTCAATTGCAGAGTAACTTGGGCGCATCTTAAAGTTGGCAGAGATTTTTTTCTTAGGAAAACTTAACATCTCTGTTCTCTACGGGTATATTCACATAATGTTAGTATCATGTTAAAACAACCAGCAATTACAGCTGTATATTTTGCAAATTTTCATACCTAAAGATAGTAGAAATTCATTAAGACTGGTTTTTCAGTGTCCATTCTGATTCCCATGCACTACATCTGTATTTTAGAAATACAGCTTTTTATTTCAGTAAATGAAACTAACAATCCATGGCAAAGATTGTTGTTCAAATTCATTATATTTTAAAGTGAAGTATGATGTGCAGACAATTCTTTTTTTTTTTTTTTTTGCATAGTTCCCTGACGCTTCTATCCTTGTAATAAAGGGTATTATTTATCTGGTTTTAGGAGGCAGATTTTTGGAAACATTCTAAATAAAAAAAGGTAGGAGGAAGAGAAGGGGGTCTGTCTTCAGTATATATTAAAGAAAGTCCTTTGTGAAGCTGTTTTGTTATGTTTCAAGTAACAGTTTTGCTGGGATTGGTCTCAGCTGGGTTCTCACCTTTTGTCACGTAACTCAAAGGAAATTGATAAAATGAGCATAAAATCACAGATACAGTCCAAAAACTGCTGCAGGACCACGGGATACCTCTCTGCATATGGAGCTGATCAGTTCTGATGCACTGATCCTCCACTTATTTCTGTTATTGCACGGGCTTTATTCCCTCTAAGAATCTCAGCTTCTGCTCCCTTCTCCTGCAGCTGACAATGCTGCTCGCAGTGTGTCTGTATGAGAGGGTTACACCACTGTCTGAGACCCCAAACCGCTGCTCCTCTGGTGGAGATGCCTTCTTCTCTCCAGCAGCAGGTTACCTGGAGAGAACCCTCAGGTTCTGTACAGCTGCACCCAGAGCAAGCCAGCTCTAGGGAATTTGGATGAGGGCCTAGGAATTTGTCTGTGCAGACAAGCCCCCAACTAAAGCAAAAAACCCAAAGCATTGCTTATGATGGCAAAACCCAAAGTAACAACAAAAAAGCCAAACCAAGCCCTTATAACGCACCTAATTTTGCAAGTGGACTGTTTAATTGGGAGAGTTGTCACTGTCTGCTGTGGCAGTCTTTCTGGAATTGAGTGACACTACATTCAGTATTTTGATATAAGTAATTCTCAGTAAGAAAGATAACCCGTAATTTAATGATATTCAGTGTATTTATCCTAAAATGGGGTGAAAAAATGGCTGATTTTTGACTGATAATTATTTGTTGGTTTGACTGAATAATTCCTTGTAGGAATTATGCATAGCATATTCTTGCTACTCAGTGTTTTATAGTGACTGGAAAATTACGCTGATTTAGATTCCACTTCATTGCCAAAGCAGCATTATACTGTACTTTGGTACCACTTTAGCTTTCAATTTAGTTGAAGTCTTCAGGGATTTTTTCCATAAAATTTCTTGAAATCTTTCCTTCATTAGCATCTTGCATTTGGGATGTGTTTCAGTACACGTACTATCCTGTGCCTTACTACCTGGATTGCTGTACACTTCTCAGCGACCTAACTAACCTGCCTGATAGACACTACAGCCCACCAGCGCTGCTCTGTTTTGGCTAATTAAAATGTACTTTTAGTTCCAGTGTTTGCAGCAGGTCTCTGATGCGTTAAATTACTGGCCTGTAGCACATGCTTTTGGAAGTACGGAGTCTATTTAAATTTGCATAATAGTTTTTAGCGTAACTTGTTGAGGATCTTTCCACAAAGGCATTTCACATGGCTTGCTTAGGCTGAAGAGTAAGCTGATGCTTCCCAGTGCGAAGAAGGTAACTTAGCACTGAGCAGGTCTGTCATCAGGTCCCCAGTAACCCTACTGAGCCAGGCAGGGTCACTGGAATGAATAAACAGCTTAAGAAAGGAAGGATTAGCCCCGATCAGCTCAGCAGCAGAGCTTTTAAGCCCCCACGCTATGTGCTCTGGGGCAGGCAGCAGCTCACCCCACTGCAGCCCACACAATGTCCCACCACCATTGTCAGTCCATCTGCCCCCGCAGTGCCTGGCAATGCTTCTGCAGCTTTTGTGACCAAGGGGGAATTTAGAGATGCATCAGTTTGTTTTCTTAGATGTCACCGCCCTCTCTGGGCTTCAGAAATAGCTTCCAAGCGACTAGCTGATGCTTTTGCTGTGTAACCCCAATCCCACACAGCTGCTGGTCCTGCCCCACCATGAGCATCTCTGCAAGATGCTGCACTGTGGGTCACATTTAAGACCAAAAACACTCTCCTCTCTTCCAGGCCAGCTTTAGCCCAAGCTGGGTCACCGTCTGGCCTGGTCAGTGCAAGGGGGAGCAGAGAGCTGGGGGGGAATGTGGGGGAACACAAGCAGGCAGCTGTGTGTGTAACACAGGTGAAAACCAGGTTCCACAGGCAGGACTGGCAGTGAGTTGGGCTGCAGGGGAGCAGCACCAGCCCCTGAGTGTTTCTGTTGTCTGAGGCATCTGAGGTGAGTTTTCCTGATGCATTCAAGCCCGCTGTCTCTAATTTCCTAATCGTCTGGGTTGTGACTGAGCTACAAGAAAGCTGGGCACAAAATTGACACAGGCTTGCTGGATTCTAAGTGTTTATGTAATTTTTTGTAAGATACACACAGTGTTCAGCTCATGTCTAGTTGGTGCCGTTTCTGGGTGGAACACAATATCCCTTTACAAGTTGTAGGACTTTTGAAAATCATTTTAAGTAGTGTATTGAAGTCTTTCTATATTTTCTCTGATAAAGGAAGTTATTTGATGTAGTTTATTTTTATGGCACTTGAGCCTCCTATTTAATTGGGCCCCTTTATGCTCCAAGGCTTTCTGTTTGGCTGATGCGGTATTGGATTGTGTAGTGTTCAATGTTCCTTTGCTTCCTTTTGTTCGGTACACAAAAAGCAGATATCTGGAATTCTGCTTCTCTAAATATATATGAAAGTCCAAAAGGACAGCAGTGGCATCAGGATTATAGACTGTTTCCTTCCTGCAGACAATTTCTATCTGTGCAAAAGTAATTGTGCAGCTCTGGTTTTGGTAGCATTGGCATTGTCATTCCAGGGATGCTAATGCTACCAGAAAGTGCAAGGCAGTGGACAATCAGAGCTGGGAAGAAGCAGTGGTGGAAAGGATCAGTCCAGTGGCCACAGTGGCTTTGTTTGGTGTGCTGTGGGATTTTTAGACACTCCTCCGATTTCTAGGACTGGGGCTGAAATGCTACATGAATCAATAGTGCTGTCACACTGATAAATGAAGAAGTAAAGGAACAGAACTTAATCATAAATGGGGCTTGTGAGTCTCATAAGCGGAATATTAAAACCCAGCTCTATGAAAGATTGTAGTTTGTTTTATCTTCTGGATTAAAACGTGTGCACACTCAGAGGCATGCTTAGACTACAGCAAGTGCTGGAGCTTTGATACCTGCTTTGTCACAGCAATGCCGCTGAGGACAATGATCACCCCTTTTAGTTACAGGATAACTTCATTGAGCTTTCTTCTGTCTCTTCCCTCACAGCAGATGCTGCTATACCTGTCCTTCTAAATCAGGTGGCAAAAGATTGTTTTCAATTATTTTGCCCTTGGCAGATTTTCTTTCAATCAGCCAGTTCCCTGTGCATCTAACAAAACATGACCCTAACAGAGGGAGGGGTTTTATTATATTTAACTCTATCTAACATGAACAAAATGCTACTTTCAATAAACATAGCCCATTGCACACACTGCCTTTTGTTACTTCCCACAGCAGTGAGGTAAAAATTGCAAAATGGATGGAAGCCTTTATTTTTCTTCTCCCTGTCATATATATGCACATTTACTGGAAGTCTGTTAGGATGTTTGCCATGGTTCTCTGGCTGCCATATCTTAAGGCAGTGATAAAACACAGAAATAGTACATGGTTCTTCAGGGTCCCAAATTGCTCTTAAAATCAGGCCTACCTGAATCCTTCTTCTGTGATTGAAAACTCTCTTTTGGACTTGGTTCAGTAGCGTCCAAGGGTACTGAGGCGAGTAAAAGGTTGCACTGCATTGAGAGCAGGCAGCACAGTGACAGCAGCCAGGGTGATGAACTTATTTTTGTGACAGAATGAGAGTCCGCTGTACTCCCAGTCACAGACTGCTTTTGCCAGCTGCTTTTTGTGCTTTATGTTCCGAGCTGACGTTTCGCAGGAGATAGGTGTGTTACATATATATCTGCGTGAGAGGGAAACAAAATCAAGATAGGCAGATACAGACCCTTGAGGAGAGATTAGAGATTGGAAGGGCACAGAGTAGGTACCGATACCATCTCTGGAGGAAGTGATTAGATTTGAGAGGGATGAGGACGGTAATGCCTGCATCTCAATATCTTGGTGGTGCGGTGCTGCGTGGCAGAGCAGCCTTATTTTGTCTCGCTGTGCTGTGCTGGCATGTTTTGAAACCCATCTCAAATATCTCAGCAGGTGTGTCAGGGACTTTGTTCCAGGACCCTTTACCCATGGTTTGGTTGCCCTAGCTGTCAGGTGTAACTTCCAGCTGAGGTAGGGAAGAGTCCTTGGGTTTGTGCTGTGGCATCCCAGGTCAGCAGCAGACTGCTTGAGATGCAGGCAGGGAGTTTGTCTCTATCTCTTCTTTCAGCTCAGTGTTTCATTAGTCTCTCTGGCATCCACAATAGATCCTGGAAGAAGTCATGAAATGTCAGAAAGAAGATCTGAAAGATGGGAGGGAAGGCTTTGCTTTCCATGGCATGTTCCTGAAATTGCTGAACAACAGGAACACTCTTGCTTGTACATGGAAGACTGTCAAGTAGCATTGCTGAGAAGTGGAACTTTCCTGTAATGCAGAAACACTGCAGCAGTGTCATGAAAATGTCAGCTCAACTTTTTCATCAGTGGTCACAACAAAAAGATAAATGTCAGGAAGAAAGAGGGAAATGGGAAACAAAACAGGGAAGATGAGTGTGCTACTGTACGAGCCCATGGTGTTTCTACAACTTGAGCATGATGCACAGGTCTGGTCCTCACAGCCCTTAAAAAGAGGCAGAAGAACTTGGAGAGGTCTGAGGAGGTCAGCGGCGTTGGTGGGGGTGCAGAACTGGCCCCCTCGTGCTGCAGGTGAGGTGATGGGAGGGAAGGGAAGCATAATATAGGTCTATAAGCTTATGAATGGCATGGCAAAAGTGGGGTGGTTATTATTGCCTCTTCCAGTCTCAGGATTTGGGGGTACCAAGTTTAGGCAGCAGGTGGGAAGTGTCAGACAACAACATAAAACTGTTCTAGCCCCTGTGCAAGAGCTGTGGACCTTCTTGCCATCTAGTCTTGTATGAGAGTTCAGCAGGATCTTGGAGAGATTAATCATAAAGGAGTCTATTAACTCCATCCATTAACTTCATTGACTCAGCACACAGGAGCCATTCATGAATTATTTCATGCAGACAGTGCTGGAAGCTGGGTGTATGTTTTAAGAACCATGCTTGCTCTGTTCCCATACATTCCTCATGCACCTCCTTTTGGCTGCTGCTGCGAGTGAACCTCTGATCTCATCCAGCACTGCTGTTTCTTGTATAATGTCATGGTTCTCAAGACTTCCAGGGTGAAGTATAGGACCTGTCTTTTCATGTCGTAACAGTTGGAAGTCCATGACATTTGAAAGAAAAAAAATAGGGACTAAGCCAAATGTTGAGGTTATGTCATTTACAAAGTGCTCTAATATCACAGTGATGAATGCCATGTAACTGTCAGAGTAGATAGGTCTGCTATGAGGTATGTTGTGGGTGACCTGTTTGACTGCTGCAAGGAGCTATTAAAAGGGCAGCTATTAGGGAGTTCAGTATAAACCAGAGCCCAAAGCAGTCTTACATCAAAGTGTTATATTACAGAGGTTGCCACTGTAGTTCTAATTGGCAAAAATATGCTGTGACTTATTCTCCAGGCAAACACATGAATTTGCACTTGAACAGATTCCTTTGTTCGTAATTTGATTTAACACTTGATAAAAACAGTTGATTAAAACATGATTTACCAAATTGCTGTATCTTATATTTTTGAACTGATTGTAACGCATGCCCATGCAAAAGCAGGGACGGGCTGCAGAGGAAACAGGCATCACTCTGTAGAGTACAGCTGTGGTTTTGTGGAAGGAGAGAAGAAGCTTCAAAGAGCCTCTCGCGAGGTTGTCAAGGCTCAGGTGCCATTGCTTTTATCTATGAGTGGTTTGGGCGTTCTCTGCTGATAATTGGTATCAGCTGTTTTCTTCCGAAATAACAAAATTTGCATTTTAATTAGATTGTTGCATTTGTCAACATCAAAGCATAAAATATAAGTCATTGGAAGTTTTTCACAGGATCACTGTAAGGACTTTGAAAAAAATCACAAAACAAGCATTTATCCCAATAACATTTTTAAACTTTTTTTAGTATTACGCATTTAAGAGGTGAGAATCCTGTTGTAAATTCTCAATGAATTAACCACCAAATATGCCTTCTTAGGTCCTCAGATCCCTGTATAAATGTTGCTTTTGGAAGCTAGGATTCACTGTTTTGGATGCGGGGGAGCCGAGAGCTGCGTGCCAATCTGGTGCTCAGCATGAGAACTGGGGATTTGCACTGAACTAGCTGCTTCAAGACATCGCTGAGATGGCAGCAACTGTGCCTTAGCCCTAGGAAAGAAATCTCTGCTGATACCAGCATGGTGTGGCTTAAGCGGAGCCTGATAGTGCCAGGATATACTTTAGGAAAACAAATTATGCTGTGGTAGATTTCAAGCTGCGCTTGGAATTGGTACAATATGTCACATTGAATTTTCTGCCAGATTTAAGAGTCATATGGCAAGATCTTCATCTACTGTGAAGATGTGCGACACTGCTGACTTCCTCAGAGCTAAATAAGTGCGTACAGTTGGGGATGGGGCCCAGGAGGTTTATGCTGTAAATCAAACAAGTTCAAACAAGCCACTGCTGCACTGAGCAAGTACCGGGTGCTGAAGTCAGGCAGAGTAATGGTGTTACCAAGCAGGAGCTCAGAAAGCAGGCAGCCTGCTCTGTAGGCCAAAGAGAAGAGATTCACAGCTCCTGCAAGAGCAACACCTGGTTGTAAAGCCTACTACCACTCTGGAGCTGGAATAGCCCCTATTTACTTGGAGATGCTTTTCATGTGCTGGGTCAGGTAATTTTGCAAACTTTTTTTAAAACTCACAAAATGTCTCACCCTTTGTGATGCGAACTTGCAAATCATGCCAAATCAGCTGCCCAGCCTGAAGTGAAGCAGTAGTTTGAGCAAATGCCGTGCCTTCAGGGCAGCTTATCCGCTCTGAATGTGGAGGAAACAACTTGCTTCAGCTTCCCTCTGCTAAGGGAGAGTGAGAAAATGTCACTCTTGAGCCTAACTCCAGCTTTGTGTGCCCTCCTTGCCCCATTGTCTGCTCAAAGTCTTTAATTCCTCGGTTTCTCCACTATCCTTTTAGACAAATGGAGAATCGACTTGTTAGCTGGTTCATCAGCAGCGTCCATCCAGCTGGCAGGGGCTGGGCAAGGGCTGCTGGAGATGTAGGTGTATATCTGGTTTCTGTGACTGCTCCTCAGAGGGAAGGAAAGGGATGAGCATTACCTGCTTGGTAGGAAGAGAGCCACAGGACACCACAAGCCAGGACTAGCTCCTAACAGCTTCAAAATTGATTGAGGTTTGGGGCACAGTTCATTTTTTTTTTCCCCTAGAATAACTCTGAGGCTTTGGAGAAATGATAGAAGGAGAGCTGTGGAATTACTTTCCTGTATTTGGACACTATATTGTACTGACATTTATGTGCATGGTGTTGCAGTAATATAGTCAGTTCAGCCTTTTTGTTGGTGACCTTTTCTGTAACATTAACCACAATATTGTGCACACACAATATTGCAAAGAAAAAGATGAAGCAGAAATGCCAGTTGACTATTGGCAGCATAAGTACAATATAGAATTTGCATTTACAGTAATGATGAGTGCAAAGCAAGAACCAGAAAATAACCAATTTTCTACAGAAAAATTGCATAATAGTAAAAAAATTTCTAGCTTGCTCAATAACATACTTTGTTGCTCTTATTTATTTTGTAGGGTCCCTTTCTTGACTAGATGGTTATTCTGTAGATTTGCCAAAACAGTGACTTTACCCTATATTAAATAGATTAACAATTTAGGGCTCACTTGTATCTTTACATTTAATCAGTTTTGATGTAAGAGGGACTTGTCACACATGGCATTAAGGTGCTGCTAATTGTGAATGGAGGTATTTACATCCTAGTGAACTGTATTATGTGTGTTACACTGTTTTTACTTCATTCTCTGGTTGGTTTTTATAACCAAGTATAGCCTGTAACATTTACTTTCCCAGAATGAAATAAATCCTGCACAGGGGATTGACATCACTTTTGTTGCTCTTGTCCCTTTTACATAGTTTTTAAATTTCAAGTGGTTTTGTAGGTTTCATACAAATTCTTCAAGGGAAGTAGATTCTGCTTTTAATATTTTAACTCTTTATATCACATAGCTTTGTAAATCTTGGGTCTGTTACAGGTCAGCCTGCAAAACACTCATGTATCTTTACCTAATGTGTGAGTGAACCTATCTTGGGATGAAAAATTATTAGGTACAAGAACACTGTATTTAACGGAAATAGAATTATATAGATTAGAGTTGAAATATTTCGGAGTTCCCCTGAGGACAGCTTAGTTAATAACGCTGATTTATCTCAGTTGAAAGCTAGGACACCTGCCAGTGTGCAGTGGGACCCAGGAAGAGTGTCTTGTACCCCAAAGTCCTCCTTCCTGCATTGTCCAACCCGGCGGTACTTTGCATGGACAGATGGAGGAGGCTGAGAACACAAACATACCACAGTAACTTAAGTTAGTTACTAAAGTTAGTAAAGTACATAACTTTACATGAGATGCTATATTTTGCTATCCATTCTGCATCCAAAGACTTGGATGGGCCTGAGGCCATCCAAAACTAGGGAAGGTGCTACATGGTAGAGATCTTTAGCAACAGTCAGTCCTACAACAAAATATTCTTGAATATTCAGAGGTTTAATGGATATAATTTGGTGAAGCAAATTTCTGCAAGTCTTGCAGGTCCCTTCTTTCATCTTTATTGAGAAAGGGTCTTTGCTGTTGTCAATTTGACAACTGATTCTCAGACTGCAGTGTCAGTACACAAACATGCAACCTGATCCAGAGAGAAAGCTATTACAGTTGATTCGTGAACTATTTGGTTTGTCTTTTAAAATGTGCAGTGTACACCTACCCTTGGTTTATTGGAGGAAGCACTTATAAAACACAAATACATTGCCTTAGAAAAAGAAGCTGTACTGTTTGTCTTCAGTCTTACAGTAGAACCCTGGCAATGGAAGACTGAACCTCATCTGTGACTGACTTACTTGTGTGGCAAACAGTTTGGCAGTTGATAAACATTTTCCGCACCCATATTCTTTCAAGTGTTTCAGCTGTGTCAGATGAATACAATATATCTGACCCCTACTGCACACATCCTATGGGGGTAGACAGTGGTACCAATGTGCTGTGGAGTGGCCAGGCTTTAGTGCTGCTTTGCAAGCACATGTGGGTTTTCAAGGCAGCAATAGGCTTACTTTTTAACAGAACTGTAAGTAATCCAGCACTCGCAGCCTTCTGTGGCAAAGAGATGCAAGGATGTTACCTTTTGAAAGAACCAGATTTGTCTTGTGAGCATTGTGCTGATGGGTCCTTCTCCTGCCTTGTCCTTGGAAATGAAGCTATTTGGGTGTTCTATGAAAAGGGGTGTTTGTAGACTTGCTGGCTTACCTAAGATGGAATATTTCATTTTATACATGTAAAGTGTCTTCATATGGATGAGGCTGAAGCTGTTCCGTTCTACTGGAAAAGGCCTGGTTTTGCACGATATGAAAAATAAGCTAACCTGATACTTTGATTATTACACAAAATACAATGTTTCTAATGGAGAAAAACTAATAACAGTTACAATCAGCTTAGAGCTCTAGTAGCTTAGAGTTTCACTGTTGCATTATCAATAGCTGGCTTTTTCTCTAGCTTAAATCTGTATTAATCGGCGTCGTCAGTTTGTGCCCAGGTCTCTGTCATGGTTGCATGTTTTGCAGAAAGGATTTATATCGCCCTCCCCTGGGAGGGCAGCGTGGTCCGTACTGAAAACATCCAGGCACAATGGAGGGCAGGATCCTTCCTCTCTTTGCTGCTTTTCTGCCTCATGTGCAATGTTCACCTTTGTTTAATGTGGCCAGCATTACTCACTTGGCGTTAGGTTTTCTGTGCTGGAGACTAAAACCAATCTGTGCTGGATTACAGTGTGCTATGGGTATCACATAATAAACTCCTTTTTTTATTATTTTTTTTAGGCCCAAACTGCTTTGCAGAAACCCTTGTCATTCCAGCAGGCCGGGAGGTGAAAACTGATGAATGCACTATATGTCACTGTACTTACGAAGAAGGCACTTGGAGGATTGAACGGCAAGCTATGTGCACTAGACATGAATGCAAACAAATATAGGAAATACACAAATCTAAGTACTTTTTCGTGTTTTTTATAAAATATCTCACAACAGTGAGCATCCTAGATGACCCAGGGAAGTCTGAATGAGAAGATGCTGGTGAGGAGCAAAGAATAAAATATTGATATTTTGTTTTTCAAAGTAACATGCTACTGCAAGGCAAAGAAGTGCATATATTTAAAACGTTTGGACATAAGAATACCTGTCTTAATAAATGTGTTATTTTCACAGTGAGTACACTAAAATACACTCTATAAAATATTCTATGTATTTCTATAATGCCATTATAGAGCTTAAAATAAATGTTTTATATAGACAATACAGATTAAAGTACTGTTATCGTTGCCTGTCCTGTTGTGCACCATGACTAAAACATTACTTTTCTATTCTAGTTTCATCATCTGAGGGTTTTCTTGGAAGTTTTTTTGTTTGGTTTATGGGTTTTGTTGGCTTTTTGTTTTGTTTTGTTTTTTTCTTTAGTTTAGTGGGTCAGGAAAGAACCAGTGTATGACAAAACTTTAATGTTCTCACTTTTGAAAAAATGGAGTAGGATATATTTTCAGAGAACATGCACTCGTTTATGAATATTGCTGTAGTGTAGAAGTGGGTTGGCCTTTCTTAGTTCCAGTGATGCCTCTCTGTTGGTCCACCGCTAGGATAACTTGGAACAGTGGTTAATATGAAACTGGTCTCTCACAGCAGTTGTTATAAAAATTTAATGGGACAAAATCAGTTCCTAATATTCAGTTCAGTCAACACGTTGCAGCAGGACAAATTCCTCTGTGACATGAACAATATCACATCACCCAGTTGGTGGAAATGATGGTAAGTACCTACAAGGCATCATTAATGGCAATACATAATGAATGTGGAGAAGCACAGCCTAGAAGGACTAGAACAGCCAAACAGGCCTCCACTGATATGGCTCCTTGTTGCCAGTTCACGGGCAGGAGAGCTGGTTAATCGCTGTGCCATTCTCTGGGTCTTGCTCCTGTCACTTTACTGGTGCTGGTTCAACTTTTCGGTTCTTTCTGGTAGTCTGTGCAGGGTCTGTGACACAGTGTATTGAGAAGAAAGGTCAATCCATCAAAGGATTTCTAGCACAGAAGCTGACCTTGACTACAGCTGAGGCAAATCATGTCTGCTGCTTCAGCCGTCAACAGCCTTTGCTTAGATTCACATTGGTTTTAGTTTCGTTTATCACCAACTCCTACAATACATCTGCTCTGAATACCTGTTAATGCAAGGCTTAAGAAAACAAACATAGACTTGCCTTTAAGCTTTTGCTAGAGGGAAGACTCAATCAACATCTAAAACCAGAAGACTATTGCTTAAATTCCCACCTACCCTTTGCTACTTACTCTTGTGGTGTAACCTGGTTACCAGGTTTGCAAGCATACAAAGTATGGCTTTTTGGTACTTCTGAAGACCATGGGATTTTGCCAGTGACTTCAGTGGATCCCAGTTATCACCTCACACCTGTATTTTGAGCATGTGTCTGTCTGTCACTGGCCATTATTTTCCCCAGTGGTGGTACAGGAGAGGAAGAGCAGTGACAGAATCAGAAATCAAGGAACTGTCTCTCGCGTGAACAGTCCTGTGGCAAAGCCATGCATGGTATTGGTGTAGTCACAAGAAGAATAAGAGGAAGACAGATTGTTGGATTTGCATAGTTTCAAATCACACAAAAATTAAGTAAATAATAACTTTCCCTGAACTGGATTCACACATATGTAAATATTGTGCTGGAAATGCTCTTCTCCAGTAGCTGGAATTCCTAGCAGGGGCGCAGGAAATGTTATGAGTCTGCTGGTAGCAGTGGAAGGTGACACAGAGTACAGCTTATCTTTTTTTTCTTGGAAGAGGGGAAGAAGTGTTTCATGTCTCATTTGTACCCAGACCATAAGTACACTTCCAAATACAAATACTTCATTTTGCCATTTTATAAAAGGAGTACCTTATCCATTGTATACTACTCATTAACACAGTGAGACACTGCATGTTTGGAAGTAAAGAAGGTATGATTTGGCTAAAAATTGTATTCTTTTAAGTACACCTATCCATTTCATAAGATTCAGTAGTTGCCTGATAGACAGCTAGCTTTTAAATCAGTAGGACCCGTGCCTCATGGCTGTGTAGGCTTCTGCTTACTGAAAGCAAGTATCTGCACAGCTCTGGAGAAGTGCCATGAGTGCCTGTGGTCTTCCATGTGCGTTTCCTCAAGATGAGTGGAAATGCCCACATTGGAAGCAGCCGTGTGATGAAACAGTAGAGCAGGTGGACTTGCAGCTCAGTGTGGGACTACCCTTCCCAATGGGCTGCTGAGTGTCTCTTTAAGAGGCACACCTGCTTTCAGTGAAATTATGAGAGACTCCGAATTTGTGTCTTTCACTGTATGGCCATAATGTGTAAGTTTTTAGAAGTCTCACCTTGGACTACTCACCCTTTGCTTCTTCACTGGAGGTTCTTGTGAATCCTTATACTGTTTCCCAGGGCTTAAATTTCTATTCTTTTTGGAAGTTCTGTCTTCATCGAAATAGTGAGTGCAAAGTTAAGGGAGGGATAATTTAGCTTGTTTCTAGTGTAGTTTTTATAAGTATTTTCTATTGCACATTTTTCCAAAATATTTTTCCATCTCCCTGTCCTGGTACCAACATATTAATGTTGTCTTTACTGCAGTGATAGGCTGGTCATTTCCCATTTCATATGGAATATCCTGGGCAAATTCATCTTGACACCGAGCTTTGTGGGTGATTTCTTAAAGAGCTTCTATTTTGAGATACAGTATCTTTCTTTTTTGAGAAATAAACTTCAAGTCTTTTGAGAGCCTTTTGTTTGAGTTTGGTTTGTTTTTGTTGGAGGTTTTTTGTTGGTTTTGTTTTTTTAATGTAGTGAGGTAGAAGTCATAATGAGCTTTTCACCTTTATGCTGAGATCGCTGGCCACGTCCAGCTTTGGCCTGTAGTATGAGAGCTCTTTGGTTATCTCTGAGATGGGCAGATAGGCTGAGTGACTCTTCTTGGGCAGATCTCACCAGCTTCACTCAATGGTGGAACCACAGTTAGTACAGAGCGTGTTGTGGGTTAACCGCCCACCCTCAGTGGGACAGGGAAAAAGAATGGAAGAGTAAAAGCAAGAAAGAAGATGAAAATAGTTCAATCTGCAGAGTAGAAGAAAAAGTAAAAAAAAAATCAAACAAAAATATAAAACAAAGTGCTGCAATGGCAATCACACACCACCTCCCATGGGCCATTGGGCAGACAGCCAGTTCCCAATCAAAGATAGGTAACCTTGCCTAAACCTTGCTCCTCTCCATTTTAGTTCTGAGCAGGACATTACTTTGCATGGAATATCCCTCTTGTTAGTTTGGGTCACCAGCCTGGTTGTACCCCCTCCAAAGCTTTTGCGCACCCCCATTCACTGGGGGCGAGTGAGAAACAGAGAAGACCTTGATGGTGTGCACACGCTGTTCGGCAACACCCAAAATACTGGTGTGTTATCAGTATTGTTAGGTCACAAATACAGCACCAAGCCCCCTACTACAGAGAGTAGCTCTATCCCAGCCAGACCTGGTACACACTGATACCGTCAGCAATCCCAGCACATAGGCCAACACACCTAAAAGCCCAAGAAGCAAACTCCAATGGTTGATTGCACCAAGCAGCGTGTGGGCCTTCCGCAGTGGAGCTAGGGAGCTGCGATGTGCAGCCTGCTGCATAATGTCACTTCACAAAACAGAAACCTTCCTTTTGTTCGAGTGCAAAATGAAAATGTAGAAATTAAAAGATTAATAGTTAAAAATTAGCCATTATGTAATGTAATCAGAAACCTTTAAACAAATTTAATTACTAAGCAAAAAAAACCAGAACTGGTCTAGTGGCCACATGTACTTATCTAAATGTTATGATTTGGTCATGTAATACACCTGCTTCTATTTAACCCTCATCATTTCCAGTGAAACAAACTCGAGAATATTGGCTTCCCTACTGAAGCTGATTTTTGCTTCAGTGCAAACAGTATTACGTGTCCTGCACATGAGTTGTTCTTCAGCTTTCAGGTTGGTTGTGTCTGTAAAAGCTGTATTTCTGGACACACTGATAGCTCATGAGTAATTTTGTATTTTTGTATTTGAAAGTCTGTTGCTCATGAATATTCTTCTCAAATGTTCTTACGTCGCTGCATTGGCATGAATATGAGATTTCTGCTTCTACTTCCCTTGCTTCTGCTTATTTCCCAGTTGAAATCAACGCAAATTAATTCTTGGTTTGGCCTCATCCACTGTTGTCAGAATGCACGATCATTAACTTGGCTTCAAACCTGTGTCAGAAGGTACCTGAAGAGATTATATTCTAGATGGTTTCAGGTAATTATAAAATTGCACAGTTTGTGTGCAATAGGATTCTTTATACTACTTGTTTAAACCATAAAAATGAGTGTACTGGTATTCACTGAAAAGGGAAAAGGGGAAAAAGAGGGCAAATATGAGACAACGGAGCTGAGCATTATGATAGGAATGTTCCAGAAAAAAAAAAAGCAAAATAAAGATACAATGTCACACAGGAATTTCATAGGGAGATTTTAAAAGAATATTATAAGAAAAGTGAATGAGAAATGTATTTGGGCACCAACTGAAATACAGGAAATTCTAGTTGGAGATGAAAAAAAAAATCATACAGTAGAAGTGATTAAATACTGGAGGATGTTGCTCAAAGATGTCGTAGCATCTCCATCCTTGAGGATGGTCAAAACCCAACTGGTCACAGCCCTGAGCAGTTTGCGGTGGCCAAACCTGCATTCAGCAAGTTATTGGACTAGATGATCTCCAGACATGTAAAATGGAAAGCAGGTTTAAATGACATCGCATTAAAGTTTTAAGACAAATAAGAAAGAAAAAGAAATTATCAAAGGTTCCCTCACTTTGGAAAACAGTCTCTTCTGTTATTATATGGTGTAATATAAAGTATACTGACAGGATTGTAAAGCATTTTATGTTACTTTTTGATGGTAATTTTAATGTCTGAAGTATGATAGCTCCATAACACATAGGAGGCTTTGAATGGCACATATTATTTAAGAATCTAATGCAATCCAACTAAATGCTCCAGTTATTCTTCTTGTCAGGCAATGAATTTTCTTCAAAGCCTGTGTTACCATGGGTTTTCTGTCTGCAAAAATACACCTTATGCCCTGTATTCCTGGTGCATTAAAAACAAAGAACAAACTGGGGAGATGTCATTGAACTGAATATCACAGACTGGGTATCTAAAAAGTCAAATTTTCATCACTTTTTGATAAAAGAAAGTATCACTTCAGAAAGTTTAAAACTTGTTTAGTTTTGAGAAGACAGCCACTCCTCCCCAGAATCCTCTTTCCTCTTAAAAAATACTTATGCTCAACTACAGTGGAAATGTAAATTTACATTTGCCACGCAGTGTGGCAAATGTAAATTTTAGGTCTTTTGAAATGTCACATTAAACAACTCCCACAGCAAAGAAAAAAATAAACACAATCTATTATGTTTTTCCAATTGTCCATATGTAATATGTGCCTCATTCATTTTATACACTTACAAAACAAATACAGGAAAAGTCCCAACTTGTATGTCAATTATCAGTTATAAAGAAGCCAGAAGTCTCTATTGTTTACTTGTTGAGCCTATGTGGAAATACTGATATGAATATTAATTAATCAGTAAATAGGAAAACACTGATATAATTAGCATCACAAACACTGATGTTTAAAAACAGTCCACTCTCAATTTAACATAATTATTTGTCACATTGTTCATTTGGGGCTATCAGCTAATAGTGATGCTACTTCTATAACACTTAACAGTTTCCTGTTTTTAAAAAGATCATTGCTTTTAAGAAATATACAGCATTAATAAAACTATTGTTGAAAAGAGCCGGCAGACTATAGTAATGGAATAACGAATCAGTTTTGTTGAAGATGTGTAATCTATTAATCATAAATGTTGAGTTTCCCACTTACATCTGCCAGTAATCTTGTCAATTTAGTAGAATTCTAGAAGTTGGCCTGCTTCATGTTTCTTTGGCAAAAAGGGAAAAATATCACATAAAACAGTAAGCACTCCAGTTCCAGCAGGATACAGAGCACCACTGCAGATTTTGAACAAACTGCAGGACCATCTGCAAAAGCAGAGTGTGCTGAGTGTGTCCTGTGTGCGCAGATTTTACCTTACGGCAAAGAGGTGAATTTATGAAAAACGATGAAAACAGGAATGTGACTATCAGTTCACACACAATGTGGCAAAATAGCAAACACCTAGCAGATATAACGTGGGGAAATGAAAGTAAGTTTAACGTGTAATTATTTTGGAGAACAGATAAGCAAGGAAAACTTTTTTCCATGGTCTTATATGCAAGGAAATTTCTTTCTTCTGGCTCCAACCATACAAGATACAACCTAAAATATTTTAGCAGCGAGAGATGTATATCCAGCATGTATGCATTGACAAATGGGAATTCTTTTCTTGGTTAAACCAGTATAAACCAAGAGTAATTTTGAAACCCAGGTTAATACAATTAACTGAGATCAGGATTTCTTCCAAGGATTGAAATCACAGAATGACAGAGAACATTCACAGACACTCGTGTAAAGTGCTTTTGTTCATAGTAGGCAGAATTAGAGACAAACTTTTATAACCACGTACTTCTCTTTTTCCAGTAAGCCTTAAAGGATGTGCAAACCTTGTGAATTAAAGTGAATCTCAGCTACCAGGAGGACCAAACCCCATCATTTCTATACTCTCCTAAAATCCACAAATGTACGCATAGATGAGAAAGCCAATCTTCTAGTGTGTATAATACCCCAGTGAAAACTACATCAGCTTTATTATTCTCTTTCAAAGTATAGATGCAATTCTATAAATGTCTTTAATTGACAAAATGGTCTGCCAACCAGAGCTTTCTCTTTCTGTTGTGCAACAGGAAGGTAAATACATTAAAATGTAAAAAACGCTGCCTAATCTATGTTACTATGGCCTTCAAAAGCTGCATTCATTTCAGAGGGTAATTCTCAAATCAATTTGCTATCCATCCTGGAGGAAGTTCCACATGCTGATATTATTTTCTTATGGTGGTTATTTAACAAAAATAAAGTCTGTATTTTCAGAAAGACCATACTGCATACTATGCTCTCTCTTTAGCCATTGATAATTCAAACTAATGATAACTAATTTAGCGCTGTTGAGAGTGGGAAATCATGGACATAACAAATGGACCTGCAATGCTTCAGCCTCACGTAACGACCCTGTAGTCCATTCATTTCTAATTACAACATCAAAATAAAGAATAGGTAGCCTTCAGACATTCTATGGATTACAGTTAAATAGAGTTTAATTTCTTAACTGCTAAACATTTTTAACATGCTCTTTCCCAGCTATTTATTTTCAAATGGCATTTGATGAAAAGAGCTATTTTATACATTCTGATAGTTATGCTGTTTGTACTTGTGTTTGAACAATAAACAGTGTCACTCTGTAGAATCCTAATAATGCATGTTTTCAATTTTTTTGAATGCCTTACTTGCATATGTTTTATGAAAAAATTAATTTAGTTCATCCAAACTAGAAAAGCAAATCATCCAGTCTTACTAGTTACTTTCTGAGGTACTGTTTTCATTTTTTGTGTCCTTCACATGAAAATACAATATATTTGGAGCTTCAGGCTTTGTCACATAAACAGTTTATTAGTGGAATCCTATAGTATAGTATCTTAAGATAATGCATCATATTGACAAAGTGCTTCTTAGTGTAGCATGGTATTTCTTTTTATTCCTTTTTTCAGAGCACAGTTCCTGAAGATATACATATTCAAACCTGTGGTCCAAATCTGTGCTTGAAAAAACAAACACTTCCAAAACTCATTTTCCAGATAAAGAGCTAAAAATGGCCTCTACATCTAGCTCATTTTTATACATCAGCTAGATAGGAAGAACAGCTAAGGGGAAAAGAGTATAAACTCTGTAATATTATTAAAAATTTGTAATTTGAATGGGGTATGATGCATAAATACAAACCAAATAGGATTTTAAACAGTATTCTGTTACTGAATACCAACTTAAATAAGGCTGTTTATGAATGACAGTGACAAGGAATGCATTGAGTCAACTGCATAGTAATTCTCAACAGTCTTACAAAAGTCAAGATGAGTGTCATAAAAACTACCACAGTATGTTATGTTACCATTTGTTTTATTCACGTAAGAACAAGTGTGTTACGCTGAAGCTGGTATCTTAAAGGTGGAACAGATGACTGTCCCAAGTGGAATTTTACATTCTTTAGGAAGAAGTTACCAACTGGCCAGTACTGATATTACAATTCATCCTGAAAGAAAGTTATTAGGGTGTTTTCGCATTTGAGGCTACATTGCAATATTCATGACCTCTCAGTACTGGATGTATATAGCGTTGTTCACTATATTCCTCTTAACAAACAACTGAGTGGGCAGGTAAATGAAAACTACACTATAGACTCCTTACACCAGTCCATGCTGAGAGGAGCTGAGGTCTATCAGCAAAGGACTAAGTATGCAAAATACTTCTGCGTTTGTATTGATGTCATTTAAATAGTTGTCCCTATTGGTTATTAACCTAGCAGATATTCTAAAGACATTAGAAATGAAGTAGTCCAAAGTGGTATGACCTAAACCATTTTACCAAATGCTGATGAATCATTCTTTCATAAAAACAAGCGTATTCTATTGATGTAACCAAACTGTACACATTTTAATATTGTGATGCTGAAATACATAAGAGCTATTGCAAGAGTGCAAATCCCTCAGCCATTAGCACTTTGTTGCTCCATATATCAAACTGCTGTTACATGGAAGACAGTGCATTCCTTCACTGGGATTGTAGGATCCTGGGCTGCATACAACTACAGACAACAAAAAAAAACAAGGAAAAAAAGGTGGAATTTAAGTGTTAAAAATATTTACATGTGATTAAATTTGATTAAAATGCATCTTTATCTATTTGAAAAAAGATCAGATTTTTTTTCCAGTATTCTGCTAGTTGCTTATGTAAAAAAAAAAAATGTACATATATTCTAAATCATCTACTTATTACACCATATTTTTCTCTTAATCACTTTTCACTGCATCTATTTACAGGGGATATTTCCATCAATTACATTCTAATATGGCCTATATCCAATGATGTTTTAAATAAACTGCTATAGCTGCTTGTATAAGTAATACAAGACAAAATAAAGCTGAAATCTAAGCTCTTATTATTATTAGGTAGTGCAAAAATAATACATCAAACCAGAAATCAGTGTATGATGCAGAACAAGTGTTCTGAATGAAACATTTTTTCTTGCTGGATCATGTTATGCCATTTGTCATCTGCAGAATGATTTCATCACGAAAGACTAATTCAGCATTGTGCTCTTGGCAGAAAAATAAGCAGAATTTGAGCTATTTGGTTATGCCTACCCTTCCTGAATCATGCTTCAATATGGCAATGGTAGCTTTTCTTTAGGGTCGATCTTTAATTAACAGCATTAGTATTCGGTATGCAAAGGTAATTAAGACCTTTCTCCCTTTTGCAAAGTTGGTGCTTACCTGGTTATTGGGGTTTGCCTGGCTTAGTGACTTCGTCACTACTGCACAAACCTCAAGCAGGATTTTCAGTGTTTGGTTTGGTTTATCTTCATTTGTTGAGGCTGGCAGGATTCGCTTGATCCCCAGTGCCTGTTATTAGCTTGACCTGGCATTTTTGCCACTGCTATTGACTGAAGAGGGTTTTTAGAGGTCTTGTGAAATGTAAGAGAGAAGGAATCCTCTGCAGATGATGTCAAAACCTTGCCTTTTTTGTGCATTAGTACACGTGGCGGGTGCACTCGACCAACCCTCAGCCAAATCAGCAGCAGTTTGATCCAGGCTCCAGAGGAGGTAAAGGCCTGAGCTGCAGGTAGGCCAAGAACTCCTTCCAGGAGAGTCACAGGGAAGCAGAACGCACACTGAACACCAGTGGCTTGTGGGAGCAGGGAGTCTCGTGCAGACTTTTCCTACTCTATGCAATTTGACTACAAGTCAGTCGGTTCATTCTATAAATGCAACAGCTTGGATGAGCCCAATTTGAGCTCTCCCTGCTAAATAAGTGAGCTGTATGGCAATGGTTTTACTACTCACAGATCAGTGGATGAGCTCAGTTCAAGTTCAATGTTGATCATTTAGCTTAAGTAGATGCACACCAAATGTAATAGATTATTTAGAGATAAAAGGTTGTATGATTTTTAGTGTACTCTTTAATTCATGTTACTTGGTAGACTAAATTTGCTAAAATTTTAAGCTCTAAGGCGCTGCTCTTATTTACCAAAAGCAACTGCAGATTACACTAAACGGCTGCAAGATAAACTCTAGCTTGCGTTTTGCTGGGAAAAATTAGTCTGACTGGGAAAACAACAATCCAAGGCTAACGCAGAGATATCACAGACATCTGCAAAGCAGGGCTTGTTTTGCACTTCGCTGAGAAGAATGCATTTATCCAGACAAAATGGCACCTTCAAGGATATGGACCAAAATCAATGCCTACAACTGAACAAAACAAAGGCCCACGTGAAGTCAGGGAAAAAGGGCCCAATAGGGAGCAAAAGGACCTCGTGGTAAAATTTTGCTATTGTAAAGATAGAAAAGTCTGTAGTTTTCTATGCTCGGGCAGACCTCTGCGCAGGTACCCAGCTTGAGCCAGCCCTTCTGCTATGCTACTCCATTAAATTTTTTATTTTCTGAGAGTTTTGTTTCCTGAAAGTCTGTTTTGCATGAGGTTAAGGGCCTCACCTTAAAGTTTGCCACTGAAGCTTTAAAAATAGGCTCCAGAGCAAATGGTTATCAGGGAGAGAAGAATCCTGAATGTTTGCACCGTGATGGACATAAGCCTTGCCTGAGAGTTTGCCTCTGGAGCTCCAAGACACAGCCCCTAGAGCGAATGGTTATCAAGGGAGGGAAGACACCTGAAAGTTTGCTTCATGAACAGATACAGGCACCTGGAGAGAAAGTAAGGAGCGTTTGGCTTTGCATATTTCCCCCATGCAGTAAAGAACAGAGCAAACCTGCCACCAAATTCTTTAAGGTCGCGCTTCTCTTTAAGAAATCTAAACATTATTCTGCAGCAAGCAGAACCCTAAAATCACTCCCCCGTGACAGTACAGGCAGACCAAGATGACTTTATGGGAAAGAGGAAGCTTTATAAATACATGTAACTAAAGTTTTTTTCCAACCTCTGCCTGGAAAATCAATCATCTTGTGAACCAGAGGAGTAATTCTACTATTTTTATTGAAGGTTACAGGTACACATCTAGTAAATCCTTCAGAATGTTGTTTATTTTAATTGGAGTAAGGTAAATTACTGTCTAGCAGAAAGGATGAAAAAAATAAAGGAATCTGATGTACAGACCTGTAGCTTATTTAGCCAGCTCCTGGAAAGTTTCTTTAACCAGTAAACTTAACTTGTTTCAGTCTTTTCACTAATGGAAATTTCCTACTGGGTACACCTTCACTTTGACAGTATAAACTTCTTAGCAAAGTATTCTATCTTTATAGCATATTTTATATAGTTGCCACTTCACACCTCACAAACTGAAATGTACACAACATCTTAATTTGTTCTTGTATAAACTAACCACTATTTTGCACTCTTATGATTTTTATTACTATTTCAATATTCTCTTGAATAATGTATTTCCTTTTGAACTTTCAAGATACTATGTTTTAGTAATATAAATAATCACCATACTGTGAGAAGTAACTGAAGAAAACCAAATTAGAACTGACTATTTAGTATCTAGTCTACTAAAAATAGCACAGAAGTCAAGCTCTGCAGAATAATAATACAGGACAAAAAATATTTCATAAAGCTAGTACAGGGTATGATATGAAATTGTCCCTCCAGAGAAGCCCTAAGAAACATGACATTTTGTACTGTACTAAACTCACAGCTGCATCTTATTTAAAAAAAAAAAAGTATTTATAAAGCCAAAAAATTATGTGACTCAATTGCCTATGTTAAGTAAGATTTAATGGTGGAACATACCTCATGTAGCTGTTACCAGAATATTTTATTAACTTATCCTGGAACAATGTGCTTTATTTAACATAGAACAGGGCTTTAAAAGCAGAAAAACATTAAAATTAAGATAAAATCATATGGAAGAATTTATATTATATTTGTACTCATCAATTCTGTGTATCCAAGCCCGCTTTACAGAGGCAGAAGACTAAACAGAATTATTCATTGGTAGTAACTTGGTGTCTTTACTTCTACAAAATCACACAGGAAAAGGTTCTGCCTGAGGCTTATCTGGTACCTGCTGAACAGGTATCACCTGTATCACCAGTGTTTTCTGCTAAAAATATCTCTCTATTGATACATACATCACACATCAGGTTAACATGTTTAATTGGACTAATTCAAAAAGAGATTTAGACTAGAAAATGGGAGTAGAAGGTGAGACAATAGCTCAATATTTAATGTAATTTTAATATAAAGAGGGAGAAAGAACAAATGAGGATATAGTATGATATAAAAAAACATGAGAATGAAGCATGGGAAAGAAAATGCTTGCAAGTTCTAAGGAGATTTTGACTGGTAGATGATACAGTAAGTGAAAGGGTTATGCTTAGTGCACAAATGGGGTGATGGCCGTGTGAAATACATAGTGTGTTGTTCACAGAGTGCTGCACAACAGCATGAGGAACCAGAACTACTAAAACTCTACATGAAACTAGATATTCTAAAAATAATGTGGGGAGGACAACAGGTATAACTGAATATCCAGCTATTTTGCTGTGTTGGAAGTTAAAATAGAGTAGGTTTGTTTATGAATTCTGCAGAGGATATGCATAGGATTTTTTATTTCTCCATATTCTTGGGCCTACGCCAAATGATTTTCCATTTTGTTGTATCCTTATCAAGACTCAGAGACTAGAAACTGTCACACTATTCAAAGTTTAATCTACTTAAATTAGAAAGTTTGAGTAGCATCCGTTTCCATGTTCCAAAATAGAACTCCTCTGTGAAAGGGTAAAACAGATGATAATCTAAGGCTTGCAATGGGGTGATGCCCTATGACTTGTGCTAACCTTTGATTGCCAAGAAATGTATTACAAATTTTTGAGAAAAGGAAAAAAAAATCCAAGAAACCACAGAACAGCTGACCAGACTTCTATACTACATAAGATTTCATGAATGAATGCTGAAACACATGCAGGTGAACGGAAGGTAATACAATTTGATGTCGGTTTACAATGAAGATAAAAAATTAATTTGAAAGCACCTGATATGGCAGCACATACAAATGTAATAAACTAAACAGGATGATGATTAGAATGGATTTTTTTAAAACAGTACTAAATGATGCTTAAAAGGGAAATAAGAGTCAGAGAGAAATTGCTCATGAGCTTGCTCTTAGGCAGACATTACTAAATATTTCCACTAACAAAATTATCAGAGAAAGCCACAATGAACAATGCTAACAGAACTGGGAGAAACTGTGAACAAGGACAAAATTTAAATAGTCAGGAAGAAATAAAAGCATAAGAAAGGACTGTACACTTGTTTCTATTAAGGTGGACTGTGAACACAATCAGTCACAGTGAAAAGAGGAAGTGTGGTACCATTACATCATATAAGAGAGAGATTCTTAGGAACAAAAGAAAAACACTAATGATGTAAAAGGCACTGGTAGGAGCTCATCTGAAATACCATGTTAAATTCTATTCACCTCTGTGCAAGAGTATTTAACTCAGAGCATGTGAGATATAGGTTTGCTGAATGCAAACTCCAACAGAAGCAGATAGAAGGTAGTTGACTTGCTCTGATTATAAAACAGGAGACAAAAAAAAATCTACTTAAGCTAAATGGCATTCTCTCTATCAGGGCAAATGAGTATGAACTTTCCATGAATTAATTTAGGCTGAAAGCTTGATCTTCTAAACAGAAAACAATACTCGCTAAAGAGACCAAGACTCTCAAAATTGTTCTAAAATGAACTTTAAAACTGTTTTAACTGAATTACAGGACCTGTTTCCTGCAGTTATTATACAAGGGAGACTATTGGATAACTCGATAAGTTGAACTCTGCTATACTTCCGTGGAAATGTGTTTATCAAAATATTTCTATGAGTAAGTCCATGTTTCATAAAAAGCTCCACCACAAAACAAAGATGTAGAGAAAATATTTTCTGTTGAAGTAACAGATATTGGGATTATAGCAAATCACAACTAATTTTCCTATGTTAGCATGATCTCCTGAGGACTACTGCATGAAGTCTGAAACATTGAAAACAAATGAAGAGAACCGATAGTGGACAGCAATCAGGCTGAACAGAGGTCTATCAAACACCACCAAAAAGGCTGAACTAGAGGTTCAGTTCAATAAAGATGATATCAGAAAAAGAAAATAGTCACAGTCTTCTAAGATATGCAGAAGCTATTTCAGATATAACTTTAACAGAATCATTTCCAGATTTACTGAGGCAGGACAAAAAGTAACAGGTATAAACTACGTCAAGGGAAATTACATTAATATCTCGGGAAAAAAAAATACTTCCAATGATAAGGATGTGCAGTACTGAGGTATATTTCTTTGTGTGCCTATCTAGTCATTTGAGATTTTAAAGATTATGCAGGATACATCTCTCTAGAATAACTGAAGCTCATCTATTGCCTTGAGGTAGAATGACAAGCAGAGGACCCTTTCAGTTTTAGTGCCTTCAGTATTTTGGTTTGGATTCTGGTAAAAGAAATTGCTAATTTTACCAAGAGGTCAACTAAGGAAGAGTGTCTGTTTGACCATGCTGAGAGAATGACATCCTCAGTTATGGGAAGGAGTAATCAGTCCAGTTTCAGGGCTGACTGTTTCAGATTCTCTGATACCACCCCTGTGTCTGCCAAAAAGATGTCTGTTACGATCCCAGCTGAACAGGGATCAGCTTCTTGTGTCGACACTGGAGTAGGGCTGTGTAGTGTTCCTGTCTAGTGCAGCAGATAAAGTAGAATGGCAGCTAAGAGAACAATTTTTTTACTATTTACGTTAAGCAGCCACCAGAGCAAAGATGAAAGTTGTGTTTTGAAGAAAACAGGAATACAAATTAGTTTAGAATAGAATAAGATATTCTAGGGGAAAGGCCAAAACAAAACTGCAGTGTGTACAAAACGTCCTGACTAAGGCAGGCTTATCTGAACTCGATTGTCATGTACCTTTCCCTGAAATCCTATGCAACAATATTCTGTATTACAATAAATGTAATCAATTTGTTATTTATTTATATATACCTCTTCCAGATATTTGTCATTTTTTGCTGGAAGACATGGACCAAAAAATTTAAGTTCCTTCTGAATAAGACAACAAATTGAAAAAAAATATATGGAAACGTTTTGCATGATTTGCAATTTTAGATTTGTCTCTATTTTTTCCATATTCTTCTTATTTCTTTTCAAAGTGTATTCCATTCTGTAAACTTTTGTTCAATATGTAATCCGGTGTTTTCTTTCACCATTTCTAGGTCTGTAGGGAATGACTTCTGTCAAAAGCTTGACTCCATGTGCCTTGTCTTCCATTGTTCCCTTGAGACTTCAGGCTCAATATTTAGGAATCACAGAACGTTAGGGATTGGAAGGGACCTGGAAAGATCATCTAGTCCAATCCCCCTGCCAGAGCAGGAACACTTAGATGAGGTTACACAGGAATGTGTCCAGGCGGGTTTTGAATGTCTCCAGATTAGAAGACTCCACAACCCCCCTGGGCAGCCTGTTCCAGTGTTCTGATACCCTTACTGAGAAGTTTCTTCTCAAATTTAAGTGGAACCTCTTGTGTTCCAGTTTGCACCCATTACCCCTTTTCCTATCATTGTTTGCCACCGAGAAGAGCCTGTCTCCATCCTCATGACACTCACCCTTTATATATTTGTAAGCATTAATAAGGTCTCCTCTTCTCCAAGGTAAAGAGACCCAGCTCCCTCAGCCTTTCCTCATAAGGGAGATGCTCCACTTAATCATCTTCATGGCTCTGTGCTGGACTTTCTCCAGCAGTTCCCTGTCCTTCTTGAACTGAGGGGCCCAGAACTGGACACAATATTCCAGATGTGGTCTCACCGGGGCAGAATAGAGGGAAAGGAGAACCTCTCTCGATCTACTGATCACCCCCCTTGTAATACACCCCGGGATGCCATTGGCCTTCCTGGCCACAAAGGGACAGTGCTGGCTCATGGTCATCCTGTTGTCCACCAGGACCCCCAGGTCCCTTTCCCCTACACTGCTCTCTAATAGGTCATTTCCCCAACTTATAGTGGAACCTGGGGTTGTTCCTACCCGGATGCAATACTCTACACTTTCCCTAATCGTATGAAGAACCTTTTCTTGGGTGAAATACGATCTGGCAAAGCCCCTCTTTAAAACATTGATCCACTCCTTAGCATCTAAGGAAGGTAATGTCACTTGTTTTAAAATGAGGACTGACAAAAGTAAAATTACCAGAATTCATCTCACCTTTCCTTTGTCAAACTAAACTTTATTTTGCAAAGCTATACAGTCATTATTTTATCTGTTATTCTGACTTTACTCAGATCTGGAATGTAGCATATAAGTTTGTGATTAGATGAAAGCATTGCATTATTATGCCGCTTTTTATGAATTTTAGAACAAAAATAATTGTCTTGTCTCACTGTAAAACAGCACTTGAAACATACCTTGCTAGACTACAGAATTTCTATGCTAATTCCAAAAAACCCTACTGCTATCTGGAGGACTGAACTTAATCTGATTTATTTTAATTTAAATCAGTCCATAGAACTTGTGGGTTTGACTTAAAATCTAAACTAGCAAGGTCTTATGAAAGTTCCACCCAAGTACTAAGCTGATTTAGTTCTGGTTACCTTGACAGACTTGACAAGATCACAGTCCAAAACAGTATGGCATAATAATTTTATAAAGTTAAATAGCGAAGTACTAGAGTTCAATCAGAGTAAAAACCATTGTAACAGTATTTAATACTTTGTACAATAAATGAATTTGTCACTTACCACAACACTCTGGACAGTCTGGATGCACCACTGCATTAATTCCATACCCTGGATGGCAGCGATCAATCGAAACGAATTTCAAAGTACCATCAATGTAGTATATGTCAGGCAATGGTTCAGAACATGTCCTGCTAACTTTCACTTGTCGCTTAAAAAATTTCTTTATAAAGTGTTTTGCCTACATTGAAACAAATAATATTTTTGTAGAGTCTTGGATGGAAAGAGGTCAGAATACAAGAAAAGACAAAAGAATGTGAGTTAGGAGTAAGATTTGAAGGATGTACCACTGAACATTTTGACTATAGCTGAATGATAAAAGGACAATCTGATATTCTTGGATATGTTGGTTTTAATTTGGATAAACCTTGATCAATTAATGCAATGTCTTTGAAAGTGTTCAGGATTATACAAATAGAACTTTAAAAGCTAATGCACAGTGATTTTGCCTACATGAGACATCTGTAGCCTTGCATCAGTAGACTTGCAGCTTTCCCAGCTACATAGGTAGTATTGTTTAGGTCAACTTATGTTTCAGACGTACTTTCCATCTTTATTAGCTATTTCTGTACAGTAAAAAGAAAATGCCCAAGTTCTCCTGAAGCCAAGTTAAGTAAGGGGATTATTATTATATCAATCAAATATAATCACAGAAGACTAGTTCCCTTACTCAAAAAGATTTGCACTGATACAATCCTAGATAGGAAAAACATTCCTTTCAGTCAATCCAGAACCAGCAGCACAGTATCACAAAAATGTTATGATACAAGGGAGCTCAACTCCATCTCATCTATTCCATCACCCTAGCAAAAGGCGATGTTTATTTTTTAAAATCCTTTATTTTCTCTGTATTTTTGGACCATTATTTAATGAAGTGTCTGCGACTGGAATGTTAAAGACTTTAAGTCACACTAGTTAAAATTAAAAATGTGACTTCTAACTGGCTAAGAAACAAAACTGGCTATGTAACAAAAAATAGATCCATTAGCAATCAGATAAAGTCTAACGGTGAGAAATATGAGTGCTTTGAATCCAGACAGCGTTTCGTTTGTATACAGGGATTAAATATATGTATAGAAAGCTAAATATAAAAAGAAAAAAGAAAAAAACCTTTAATAGGCTTGCAAGGTTCAGTACACACACAAATTGGCGAACTCTCCTAAATTGATCCTCTTGGCTGTATGTAAAAGATAAACTTTGATCATGAGCTTTCCCCACAAACTTAGGTGTCTTTTTTCAGTGGACAGGATGGAAGCTGCTTAATAAGTACAATATTATTTTAGACTCCTTCACCTCTCCACAGGGATCCCAGAGCATGATTTGCATACCTGTTATTTCTTGGTATTCCTCCCATGCTTCCCTCCCCCTTTCTCCCTTCCCCTTTAAGAACCTCTGAATTAACAGTTAACCTAGGAAGCAAGACTCTGAGTTCTTTTTCTCTACTGTAAAAGGCAAATGTCTTCAAGCAGCTAAAATTCTGCCAGATCAATAATAAAATCACTTTGAATTGATGGAAAGGCACTCCCATTGCAAACCAGCATGTTTGATATCTATAAGATAGCATATGTTCAAGTTTCTCAATGTCTTACCACTTTTCATGGTCTTAATATATTGTCTTTAATATAGACTGATAGTGTAATCTCCCTTATCCATAATGGCCATAGAATATTAGCAATTTTAAC
Source organism: Patagioenas fasciata (assembly GCF_037038585.1). Lineage (NCBI taxonomy): Eukaryota > Metazoa > Chordata > Aves > Columbiformes > Columbidae > Patagioenas > Patagioenas fasciata. The sequence goes on along the minus strand of NC_092521.1, from coordinate 74,512,056 downwards.
TGATGCAAATTTTATATCCACTAAAAAATTTATATTAATTTATTAATTTATTAAACAAAGTATGTTTCAGTTTTTATGTATTATACTTTATTGTGAGAGTAGCTTATTATGTTAGTTGCCCTTTTGTTCTGTCTACAGTACCTTGTTTAGTCTATGAGATGCAGCACAAGCCTTTTGCTGGCATTTGTGTTTTCCTCTGCGTAAGGGAGCAACTGTAAGAAAACACAATCTGTTTATAGCAGAACAAAGTCAATGAAATTAACTTTTCTTTTGGTATTTACTCGTTTAAGAGTCTAGCCTGTTCTGATGCAAGTATTTAGGACTTTTTACCATATTTCAGATGTTTAACTTGGAACAATTTAAAGAAATCACAGAGACTGTCCTCTTTTAATTATTACACATCTTGAAAATATTACACATATTTTCAGTATACTTATTTTTTTTATGGGAACTATTATTTCTTTGTAAATTCTAATGACAAGGAAATACACAATTCTGGACTCTATATGTGAATCCTTTCAAAAGAAACAAGCTACTCCCTCTCTAATTACCTGCCTACTGTTGCAATTTTATGGAGACTCAGGTTTTAAAACAGTCATCCTGAAAACCTAACAGTTCACGCTTCTGACTGTTCCTGCAGTGGACTCAAGTTTTCTCTCCAGAACAACCAATCAGGGCAATATCTAATGCTTTTAAACATTTTCTCTGCTCCCTCTGTGCACAAACACATCAGCTCCTGAGCATCACCCACTGAACTCTTTACATTCTCATAGGATGCCTGTGACACATAAAAATGAAGAAAGACTTCAAGTACAGACTGAAGAAAAAGTGTGGTTACATTTTAGTAATCGATGTGCATGAGTTCACATTCTTTATCAACTGAATAGTACAGACATGTTATGGCAAAGGCTTGGGAAATAGTTAACTAAGCTGCTGGATTGCTCTCCAGAACTGACATTACATTAAGCTGTCATATTAAAAATAAAATTAAATGAATCATACTCAGTAAGAATCCTTAAATATCCCATAATTTGGTGACATCTTCTCAAGCCACCTAATGATTTGCTTTAAATTAAGCCAATTCAATATTTTTTGGCAACTCAGTTTTACCCAGGTCTCCTTTAGAGTCCTTTTCTTTTAAAGAAACGGAAAATTATGAAATCTCCCTCTTTTATTGAGGCCACTTCGAGAAGGAAAAGTACGGAAGTTCATCACATTTAACATCAGTTCTTGAAAATTAGACATCCAGCCTCAGTCTGTCATTCAGAAGCTATTTGTAAAGACCAAGACACATCCATGCAGTGATTTATACACCTGTTGGAGATGGGTAGATGAAGGTAATCTGGGGAGTTACAGAATACGCTGTTATCACTTTGCTTCCTATGTTAGTGTGCAGCAAGGGACATGATAATGTTTTACGATATAAAATAAAAACATATCGATCTATCCACATCTATCAAAAGTTCTAAAGCTCTTCTGAAATAATGTAAAATACACAGTTTTGAATATATAAACTATCTTTTTGCGATTGACATGAACTGCACATGCAATACTTTGAAGCATTTTTACAATCAAGAAACTTTATTATTAAACCCTTGAAATACTGTCTGCAAAGAAGTAACAAGCAAAGACATCCATTAACTATAAAAAATTCTAACCATTCTTTAAAAGCAAGGCAGATTCTTACCTGAAAATGTAAAGAAGATTTCATTCTGTAGACCTCCTCTCTGCATTTTTACATGATGACATTCTGACTTAATTAATTTAACTTCACAAGAAAGTCTAGCAACAAGTTTTTTTAGTAGCTGAAGCAATGCTTTCTTAAAAGAAGCGTTCTGAGAACTGTTGCAGGGGGCTGCGTGATACTGGACTGTGAACTCATAGTAAATTTTAGGATCAGAATAAGCTGCAGGAAAAAATGTGGAGGATGATGAGGAACATATATGAAGTAAAAAAAAAAAAAGTAATTTCTGCATTTGAAAATAAAATCTCCAATTTAAATCCTTAATTTATAAATAAAACCTATTTTGCAATCCTAGAGAATATTTAATTATAAAATAATGTATGCTAGGCCAGTCAGAAATGCTTAAGACATTTTTACAAATCTACATTCTTATATGTATTCATAGGTAAGTCTTACTATTTATTAATGCAATACTCAAATTTTTAAACCAACAGGAGATTACATTAAAGGGATCAGGAATATGAATGCTAAGGTTAAGCATACAAAATACCCTTTAGTAAGCGACACAATATTTCATCTCACACATTATGGCCAGTAATAGTAGTATTTTTCAGTCAACTATTTTAAAGAGCTTAAAATCTTAATCCTCTTTCTCATAGATCAATAGAAGATAAACTAATAAAATCAACAGAAATTTCTTCTCTGTGAGGAGAAATAACTGAAAAAGCTACCATATAGGTTTGACATTTACTTTTATGGATGGATCAGCTATTTCACTTTTACTGTATCATAAAATGGGTGTTTCTAATTATTTCATGAGAACCACTCTACCTACTCTAAACTGAAGATCAACAGAGCACAGTGTTAAATAGAAAACAGGAGCAAAAGAATGAAGAACAGAGGTAATGACATGAGTATAATCACAGAAATGAGAAGGGGACATTGGAGAAGAAAGAAGGAAGGAATAGGAACTGAACCAGATGGAAGAACAAGCAGAATATCTGAAATATGGTACCCAATTAAGACAGCTCATTAGGTCCTCTACCTGGCTTTTGCCTCCCCCATTTCCTTTCCCTTGCTGCTCCATATTCCAGATTTTTTTCTATATATATGTATGAAACTTGAATTTTGTGTACTAACATGCAGGTTGGATCCTTATTGAAGGATGTCAGTCTGCATTACTGAAAACTTTAACCTTTTCCTTCAAAACTCTTTCAAAGAAACTTTTTTCTTTGCAGTTCTGTCAAGCAAGCTAGCTGCTAAAAGTCATGGTTATTCTGTATGAAGGCTGCTGTGCCAAAGTAAAATTAATTTACATCAGAGGTTATTTTGGGTTATTGTGCTCTACAATGTTTCTAATTGAGCACTGGTGTGAATTTTCAATTCAAGATCAGACGTAGCTCCTGCTGAAGGCAACAGGAACTCTTGTCTACGTCTCCACAAGAATAAACTACCCTTTAAAGAAGGAGAGCTAGTAATGAATAAGCGACAGTGCCTTTGCAATCTTTCCCTTTACAAAAGACCTTTTACCTGCTGACAGAGGAAAGAATAAGCTACAAATATTACATCATTAAATGATATATACTTAAAAAACACAATCAGGTAATAATTAAGGCATTAACATCTAGCTGTGCTAAAATTAATCTCATAAAGAATAAATCAGTTTAAAATTGTACTATTTTAATGTTATTAAGGATTAGTGCGTATCCAGTTCATTACATTTCATTGTGTTTTATTTTTCTTTCTTTTAAAAGAGCTATATTCATATCTTCTCAGTCAGCCACTGAGCTTCATTTAAGGTTCTGTAAATGACATTAAATGAACTGCCTGGTAGTAACTAACATTAAAAACAATTTCCCAGAGAAACAGCATGTCTTTATCTCAGCAAATTAAATTCTAAATAAGCCTACTTATTTAAAAATAGCAACACACATTTTAAAAAATAAAACTTTTTCAAGGCACTTACCTGGATTGATAACTTACCATAAATAAGATATTTTATTATGTGTTTTCTACGAAGTTGTATTGTTGTTAGTTTATAAACAATGGAACAATTGTAAGCTCCACTCAGGTTAAAGTGTTTCAATATTAAAGTTCCTGTTGGTGCTATTTCCACATTGCTATTTTCTAGTAAACACAATAATGAAATAAATTTAGTTGTCATGAAAAAATGGAAGAAGTAAGAGTTAAAATGTTTATTTACTGTTAAGCTGTGCACAGAATAATAACATGGATTCAGCTGAAGGCACAGGACTCAGAAACTGAAGCTGAAAAGGTGGCAGTTCAGCACTGCACAAATATGCCCTATTGCTGCTGTGTAACCACTTCCAAGAGCAAAAAACTCGCAGGAAAAGGGACAAAGTGGAAAAATAATGTCTTTTTATACCTCTCTATAGTCAAACTGATTACTAACTATTCATTCTTTTGGAACTGCCTCATGAATTAGCTGCTGGTGGCATTTAACATGCAGTAAACTTAAAAGTAGGAAAGACAGGAAGTTCAAGTTAAGCAATTACTGTATAACAGACCTTCCATATATCATATGTATATGCCAAAATGAGAATCATGTATGTTTAGGATTGTAAAAAAAACTTCTGTATGGAAATATATGCATTATTATGGCACCCGAAGTCTTAACACAACTCGTTAGTTCAAGGCAGAGAGGAAGTAGGATCCTACTTCAAAGGACAAATCATGAGCATGGTTCTTCAACTAGGGTTTTGAAGAGACAGGAAAGCACAGGGGCAAATTTGGGCACTGATAATGAGCCATACAGTTGTCCTATGTAGCCTGCATGTGGGTTACATTATGACAGTTGCTGAATTCTTTCCTGACTTGAAAAGACCTTAGGCAGTAACAATATAAATATGGGTTTCCCAAATATAGTAGTAATATGCAGCCCATCTTGTTGTAAGAGAAAATCTTGGGAACCACTAGATTAGACTTGATTACATTAGAATTCGAGGTAAAGTAGTCATTCTAATAAAATATTTTGAGAATGCATTTCTGTTTCCATTTTTGTATGCCAAAGAAATCTTTTTAACATCTTAAACAATTTAGACCTTTTATGTAGATGATGGAAGCTTAGACAATTAGTGTGGTATGAAAGCAGCATATTTTTAGACTGAAAAAGTCAATACTAAGGACATGAGATCTATACTACACACATCTTAGGGCTTCTACTTCAGACCAGCCCTAATCTGCTTTTAAAGATTGAGCGCTCATTCTTTCTCAAAGCAAATATTTCCAATTAGTCTCATCCAAACGGAACCACGTTTGTGTACTTAAAGACCAGCCCATGGTCAAAAAAAAAAAAACCCCAAACATCAAAAAAAACCCCAAACCCCAAACCACAATCAAGTGATTCAGTTCAAAACCACATTCCTACTCAAACCAACATGTTACTGTAGATACATGCTGATTTTCCTGGTCTACAATTTTAAGAAAGATATTGGGAAAAAGTACTCTGATTGAAATGCATCTTTTTACATAGTTTGCAGGAGGGTATAGGGCAATTTTGTTCCTGAATGAACCACTTAAGCTTTTAATTAACTCAATTTTGTCATATGTATCACTGTGTTTAAAAAAAAAAAAAAAAATACTGGTTAAAAAGAGTACTATTATAGAGACTGAAAGTGCAAACTCTTTGACAAAAATAGTCTGGGATTCCATATCAGCCTCGGCTCTCATATTAATGGCATACTGTCTTTCATTTTTTGGACAATGAAGAAGTTTTTAACTGATGATGAGCTACTCAGGATGCTAAGTCTATAAACTAGGATGGCATTTGCAATTGTATGCTGAAATAGCTATCAGATTAATATTGCAGAAAAGCAGCAGAGATTTAAGAACTATAGTTCTGACCTTTGACATATGCAACTACCCTGTGGGTCAAAAGCAACACCATTAGTTGACTGGATAGCTGGAGCACCTTTAAGATGTATCACAGACAGCTTTGCTTTACTTCTAAAATGCATTACTGAACTGCAAAGATGACAAGAAGCCTGCAAAAGACAGAGCTTGGAAATCCAGTGAAGAGATTTGGTCACAAATGTTTTTTGAAATTCATTATCCGTCACTGAATTCTGCTTTACCAGATTAGGAGACTAGTTTAAGTAATAAACCGAAACTGACAGTATAGCTAAGCATCAGCAGAAATGGAAAAGTGAAATGTTCTGGTGGACTGAGTCACTGACTTGATTACAGAATTTTATCCTACCTTGAGTAATGAATGCTTCATATACCAGAAAAGATTAGAATTTTTACATAGTAACCATTAATTATTTTAATGGTATGCCTGTGTGTAAAGAATCTCCTTTCGAATCATCAAATCAAGAGCCTGTTTTGCTTTGTTCTGTTTGTTGGGGTTTTTTGGGGGGTTTGTTTGTTTTGTTTGGGGGGGTTGTTTGTTTGTTTTTCGGGGGTGTTTTCTGTTTTTGTTTTGGGAGGGTTTTTGTGTTTTTTTTTTTTTTTTTTTTTGTTTGGATTGTTTGGTTGGTTTGTTTGTTTTCCCTAGTGTTATAAAAGAAACCACGCTTAAAATGCCTTGCTCCATGGGATTGTCTGGATGAATACTGCTGACTCATCAGATATGTCTGGGTTCACAAACCAGAATAAGCTATAAGACAAAATTTTGTAAGTGATTAAGCTCCCCACCCTTTTCTTAAATCTAATACTTTTTTCATGTTACTCCTCTGCAGCAGGTTCAGTAAGAGAGGTGAGCAGAATTTCACATCATAGTTTGTGATGTGAATTACATTATATGATTTAATATGCCTCTATTACACAGGAGGCATTTCACATGCATGATGGACAAAAAGCAATGTGAGCAAGTTCAGAGGTTCCCTGGAGCAAGTGAAAACTGGCATGATTTAAAATAGAAGTTCATTTTAAATTTGTGCCAAGAGAGCAAGCTAGACCATTTTGCAGGATCCTCAGGAATTAAAAGGATGCAAAACAGAGCTATTCCTATGAGAATTATGTTATGGAGAATAAACCTGTTAACTTTACATACGCTTGTAAATTTATATTTAAAACTGAATGTTCCTATTTTTTAGTTTCTCTGTTTACTAAGCTTAAAACCAACAGATTGATTCTCCTTCCATTTCTTTCAGTGCAAAAAATAGTTACTTCCCGCACTACCACCCCATCTGTTATTCAGACCAGTTTTACAGTAGAGCAATTTCTGTGTTTTGAAACTATATAGTAAGAACAAAAGTAAATGACAGCAGAATCAGGCCAATGGTATTTTCAGAAACAGATTTTTCAGACACTTAGAAACAGCTATCAATCCACATAAAATTCTAATAATCAGATTAAACTACTAAGCATGTTCAAATTTAAATATGCAGTATCTAAAGATGTCCAAATAGGTAAATTCAGTGATTAATTATACACATACAGAAAGAAAAGCTAACACAGTATATAATAAACTTGAGTTCACCTGAAAAGCTTCTTAGGATTGAAACACACTCTGTTTTGTAGTCCGGACAGGACTCTGACAGTCTCTCAGGAAACACATAAAAGTCATGTATCAATTATAAGGGTGACATGAGTATATGGATATAAACATATACTAAAAGCAGCTTAGTATTTCTTCTCATTCTCTTTCCTTCCCTCTCCACAGAAGAACTGCTTGATATGCCCACAGTAAGTTTTAGAATATCTGAGGTTTAGCTTGTAGTTGAGAGGTTGAGTGCAGGTATTTGTCAGTTGCTCTGTTTTAAGAAACTATAGTACACACTATTTTCAGTCCTATGAAATCTTCTGACAAAAATATTCTTTCTATGCATACATTAGGTGGCATTGTGCATGAAAAGCAGTAGCTTTCCTGTAAATCCAAATTCCTAGGTTCACTTTCACCAAACTAGAACAGGATGATTCCATTGTCTGCATTTGGAAATAAAGATCAAAATGCTTTCTCTTTTCTGTTCTATTTAGCTGTTCAGAACACAATCAAAAATGCTGGTATATGCAGTAAAACTTTAAGAACCAGAAGATAAGGAGCAATTATTTTGAACTTTTTTTCCTCCACTTAAAGTATATTTTTAAAACCTCTTATTCTCAACCAGCCCAACAGCTGTTTAAAAACTTCAAAGTACAATTTCCGGATCTTAGTACAAAAGAGTCACTATGCTAAGTGAAGAAAAATTACTTGCTAATTTTAAAGTTGTAATGATTCTAAATTACGTTTTGTGCAGTATTTAATTTTTCATTACTCTTTCAACTGCATATAAGTGTATCGGAACTACGTGTGAACAAAGCTGCCTGTTCAAAAACCCAGAACTGTTTTCTAATGGCAACAAAAAGAAAAGTGTTTACTGCTCTTTGTGAGCTTTTACTGTGGTCATGATGTTTGACGTTACATAGCTAGACAGATTTTTGGGGCACAAAACACATTCTTAGGCTGTGTGTCAAGGGCTGGTGTGCCTAAAAGAGAATCTTATTTTTCTGACAGATAATACAATGAAAGATAGGCTTTCTTCCTAAAGATTTTATGCTTAAATATTGCATTTATTTTGAAACATTCCAAACAGCAGTATTTTGTTAGTCTTTCCTAAAATTCAATTCATAATTCTACATTTCCACTGAAAGGATTCTTTTATTTCCTACAACCACACTGAAAAAATATGAAATAATATATTGAGCAAGTTTTATGCATCCTAATTTCCCACTATTATGGAGATTCAGTATGACAGGTATTAGAGGACTAACTACTCACACCAAAACCCAGCTAGTTTAGAGATAATAATGCTTTGAGAGGATTACATCCATTCTAAAAGGAGGCTGAGTGATCAAATTCTTTTACACATCAAACATTTCATGAACTAGAAGCTTCAACATTTTTTTGTCTGTTTGTACTTAAAAAACAGATGTGACAACAGCCCTAGGAGAGTAAGAAGTATATTTGCAGTACCTACCCAAAACTGCAGTGGCTGAAGCTGAAGTCCTCTCATGACCACATTTTTAAAATACTTTTTTTGTAAAAACCTCTCTCATCCCTGTAGAAAGTTATGTCAGGAAAACACAAGTTTTCTTCTCTTACTGAAATGTTTTTTGCCCACCTGCTACTGATACTAATATACCTGAATTTACCACAAAGCCAAGAATCCCTGCCACCATAGCATTTTTGCTAGTGAACTGAGGCTGACATAGAAACTTGGAATACTACTGAAGCTATCTGCCCAAAGAGATTTAAACCTGTCAACTGAAAGCAGTCTGAGGTCTCCATGACTTTCTGTTCTACAGTGCTGAAACTGCAATTTGAGTAAACAGAAGCCACAAGAGTGAAATGAGCATTTTTTTTTTTTTTTAAACTGTGATTTAGGAGGTTGTCTTCTGTCTGATCAAATTAAGCTCAGTACTTAAACACATGACAATGTATCTGCTACTGTGTCTGTCATGCATTACAGACTGGGCATCAAAATATATCAGTTACACTGCAGGGCACTCAGCTAACCAGTATATATCCATCTCAAAGGAGATTAACAGTGTCGTGTAAAACCACATAGCCCACAGGCTTAAGTACAAGCAAAACCACCTCTACCACTTTGAGGCAAAGAATGCTAAAAATTCTGAGGGTGAAGTCTGATATCAGATTCAGAGCAAAAACAGAGTGTAGTGTTAGATATCATACAAATGTGAAATGTTCTACTGTGAAGGCTGGCATGTAGAGGATTATGAATGAAGAATCACTGTTGTGTAAATGGTATTCCAAATTGTATAACATGAAAATATAAGACCAAGAACAGAGTTCTGATAGGCATTAGTATAGACTAAGAGGAAAGCCAATAGGATTTGAAAACACTGACATTGTAAAAGAATGAATGGTTCATAACCTCAATTGTAAACTAAAACAAGAGATCAAACAGCCTTATAAATTCATCACAATGATTATTGTTCTTTTAAAAACAAAGGGTTAATGAGACACATAGGGAAGGAAATAAAAGCCAGAATTTAGGTTCCCTGCCCAGACTTGGAAAGATACGGCTGATGAGCCAGTCAGGATCTCAAAGCAATCCTTACTATGCGAGAAAAAAAAACATATGTACAAGTAGCCCAACATATTCCATACAGAAACAATGTTTTAGGGTTTTCCTGCCATACTGTTAAGAGCAGATTAGAGGAATTATTTCATATACAAATACATAGACCAGAATGAGAAATTTCTGAGGATGCTGAGTGAGCTAATAATGACTGTTGTCTATTTTAATGCTGATGAGGTTCCAAACAAATAGAAAGACCCCTCAAATACATCCATAGTAGAAACAGGCAAAGAAGACAACCCAGGGAATCACAGATCAGCCATCTTCACCTCAAGCTCTGCAAATATGATAGAGCTGCTGGAAGTAATTTCCAGATGCTTGAATGACAAGATGGTGATTGAGAACAGGCAGCATAAATTTCTTCTTGGCAAATCATGGTTGACCATCCCACGTGTCTTCAGGAATTATATGACTGAGGATAGAAGGAAAGCAGTAGATATCATATATACTGAAAGCAAGGATTTAGCAAGGATTTCAGTATGTTTCTCTATCACATCTTTGTAGCCCAGCTATGGATATGCAGACTAGAAGACTGGAGTGGAACACAAGATGGATGAAAAACTGTCTGCATCATCATTTTTAAGACTGGCCTACCTAGCAGTCAGTTATGAAGGGCTTTTCTCAGGACTGATAAAAGCATCAGAACTGCTTAACATCTTTACTGGTGATGTACACTACAGAACTGAATGCCACCTTGTCCACTAAGCAAAAGACATCAACTTGGCGGGAGGACTGATACGTTACAGGACACTGCTGACATTCAGTGGGACTTTGCATTACTAGAGAGGAAGTCAGCCAGAAACCTCATGAAGTTCAATAGTGGCAAGTGCAAAGTCCTGCACCTGGGACAGAATAAGAGCAGAAACATATACTGCTGGGGACCAGCTGACTTGGGAACAGCCCTACAAAAATGTACCTGGGAGTCCTGGTGGGTTTTAAACTGAATATGAATCAGAAGCACTCTTGTGCAGCAGTGAAGGCTAACTGTATACTGGATTGCATTAGCAGGTTGAACAAATTTGGGGCACTCTGAAACACTGTGTCCAGTTTTGACTCCTCAGTACAAGATAGATACTAACAAACTGGAGCAAGTCAACAAGAAGGTTTCAGAGATGATTAGGGAGTTAGAGCAGAGGACAAGTGGCAAAGGAAACTGGGATTTTTACCCTACAAGGGAAAAAATAACCCATACTTTTTAAGAGGTGCACCACAAAAGGACAAGCAGAAAATACTTGACAAATTAAAATCAGGGAAATTATTATTGAAAATAAGAAAAAAAAAAAAAAAAAAAGAGGAACAGGTTGCACAGAAAAGACAGAAAATCTCCAAGGATACAGATTCCCCCAAACCAAGTGGTCAAGGCCCTGAACAACTTCATGTCTGAATGTAGTCTGCCACTGAGCAGGCAGCTGAGCTACATCACATCATCCATCACCCTATTATTCTTTCCTTGCAGAATGCTCCCAGCTGTCTCTCAGTGCCACAAAGAATGTCATCCTCAGCTTCTGTTGCATTCAATACGCCCTGCTCCATCTGGCACTCTTAAAAGATGGCTCCATTCTCTAGAGAGACCTGCAAATGTGTTCTAGTTTGGTTATCCCACCCCATCTTTTCTGAAAAGTAGAAGTTAATTTACATGAATACATACAAACACTCAAAATGTATCCTCGATACTTCTCCACTTACATTCTCACATTTATAACCTTCATGCTTCTTTGGGAGGAGCGGGGGGAGAAGGGGAGAGAGTGCAGGGGGCACATGTAAGAAAATAAATCCTTACCTGAAGAAAGACTACCACCTGGTCCGTACCACTGGAATATTGGATCAATAACTTCTACGTTTTCAAGATGATTTGTCAGACATAAAATAGGTGGACTGTTGTGATTCAGCTTGACATAAACTTTGACTGAAAAAATATTATCATTAGCATCAAGTATTTATCAATGGTATCTTAACACTAAGCTATATAAATTTCAAGACAGTGGTTCAAAGATGATCTTGAATGGACTTCTGATTTTGGGACTGGTTCTGTTATCCCTACCATCAAAATGAAATTAGGTTGGTGCAAAAGGAATTGCGGTTTTTCCGTTGTTGAAATTTGCCATTTGATATTGGATACATTCTGAATTAAATGTGGTTATGTTATACATCATTTGAATGCACTTTTCTCACTTTTTTTGCTCCTGACTTATTGCTTGCTGTTTATTTTGTATTTATTTTGGACTATGGAAATTATGTTAGACAAAATGCAAATTTGAATTATTTTCTTCTTTGAATCAAAAATGGGTCATAAAGCAGGAGAGACAACTCTCAGCATCAACAATGCATTTGACCCAGGAACTGCTAATGACCGTAGAGTGCAGCGGTAGTTCAAGAAGTTTCGTAAAGGAGACGAGAGCCTTGAAGATGGGGAGCATAGTGGCCAGCCATGGGAAGTTGACAACGACCAATGGAGTGCAATCATTGAAGCCAATCCTCTCACAACCACACAACAAGTTGCTGAAGAGCTCAACATTGACCATTCTACAGTTGTTCAGCATTTGAAGCAAGTTGGAAAGGTGAAAAAGCTTGATAAGTGTGTTCCTCAAGAGCTGACCAAAAACCCAAAAAATAATCATTTTGAAGTGTTGTCTTTTCTTATTCTACACAACTATGAACCATTTCTCAATCAGATTGTGACGTGCAAGAAAAAGTGGATTTTATATGCCAACCAGTGATGACCTGCTCAGTGGTTGGACCAAGAAGAACCTCCAAAGTGCTTCCCAAAGCCAAACTTGCACCAAAAAAAAGGTCATGATCACTGTTTGGTGATCTTCTGCTAGTCTGATTCACTACAGCTTTCTGAATCCCAGTGAAACCATTATATCTGAGGAGTATGCTCAGCAAATCAATGAGATCCACCAATCCTGCAACACCTGCAGCCAGCATTGGTCAACAGAAAGGGCCCACTTCTTTTCCACAAGACCACCTGATGGCATGCTGCACGACCAGTGCTTCAAAAGTGGAACGAATTGGGCTACAAAGTTTTGTTTCATTCGCCATATTCACCTGACCTCTTGCCAACTGGCTACCACTTCTTCAAGTATCTTGACAACTTTTTGCAGGGAAAATGCTTCACAACTAGCAGGATGCAAAAAATGCTTTCCAAGAGTTCATCAAATCCTGAAGCATAGATTTTTTCTGATACAAGAATAAACAAACTTATTTCTCATTGGCAAAAATGCATTGATTGTAATGGTTCCTATTTTGATTAATAAAGATGTGTCTAAACCTAGTTATAATGATTTCAAATTCAAAGTCCAAAACCACAATTACTTTTGCACCGATCTAATATCAAATAAGCAGCATGGGTTTTTTCTCCAGAAAATAAAATTAAAGTAATTCTTTCTAGTCCTAGGCTTATCTGGTTGTGTAAACAAGAACCACAGTGCACTGTAACATCCTCCCAAATGAATTATGTCACTTTTATCACAAGCATGGACTTTGGCAGTGTTCTGTCTCAATTGATGTCCAACACATGCATGAAGACAGTGAAGTTGCAGTATGTTAGTCCAAGATAGTCAGATTTGAAAGCTTGCTGTTTCAATTCTACTAGCACTTGGCTTTTACTGGTGCACAATGTGTTTGTTTAAAAAGGGTTTAGTGTTGTAGCTCTCTAAATGGTGAGCTCCCTATTGTTTAATTTGGAGATGAGATGGGAAGCAAACTAAGGTAAAGATTTATTTAGTCTTTTCCCACAGGAAAGCAGGTGTGCATGTTTTTTATTTCCTCAAGGTCACTTTGTTCCGTCTTAGAGCAATATGGAAAAAAAAATCCATAATAAAAAGCAACAAAATAATGGTGTCTTTATTATCATAACCTGCCAAGATGGTAAATTTTGTCCCACCACTGTAAATTTCCATGACAGTTTTGTAAGCAGGTATCATAGGATACAGAAGGGCATCTGATAGAAATAATGACTGAAAAAATATCTACCAGGTATAACCTTATTCTTCGTGCTTTCAAAATAAAGTCTTACTCTTTTAGTTAAAGTTCTTTACTATTTTTCTTACGTGTTCATATTCTCTTCATTATAAAAATATTTACCTCAAATAGTGATCAAAAAAAGAACAATTATGTCAGGTGTTTTTTAAAAGCGGGATTTTAAAAGTGCAGGATAGTATTTAACCCACTATTGTTGAAAAAAAAAACTCAAAATAGAAACGTTAGCCAACATCTCAAAAGAACACTGGAGTCAAATCTAGTGTACTCACAATGTTCTCTCCCAGAGAAGGTAGAAACTTTCCCTATTAATACTAAATTGTTTAGAAACAGAGATGGGATAAAACATTTTAATCTTGCCTTCTAAATTGCAAATTGCCCTGTGCCATTCAAGTAGTAGCCGTGTTTACAGACATGAGTCAGAATCAGAAGAGAGAAAAAGTGCACCAACAGAATGAACCTTCATACCACTCAGAGCCATTATTTAACATTAAAGAAGGGCCTTTTTTGGTAAAAACAATATTTTCAATAACATTTCTTACATTATGTTTAAAGAAAAATACCTGGAAATATAACAGATCCCACTATATCTAAGTCATTGTTGCTTGGCCCTGCACATCCTAAAAATCTCTCTGAGGGCTGAACTGTTAAAAGAGAAAACAATGACATTAATACAACTATTTAATTTATCAGAAAAAGCAAGCAGCATACATTAGGTTAATCTACACCCTTTGATAGATTCATTGTTCAATGAATATTAAGTTAATATCTGCCTAATATCTTACACAATGCATGATTCTCATTGAGGCAACAAAAAAAAAATGGCAAAGGCCTGATACCAGAAAAAGCATCCTTATTCTAAAGAGCACTTAAGTAGATTTAGCTTTAAGATAACAATGGCGACCAGACCTCTCAGCATTTTGTGTTCTTTGTCTCCACCTCCTGCTTGGAAAAAATGTGAGTTACTGGGACTTAAGGTATGCTTGTTATTTCTAACTCTTTTGAGGAATATGGGTAAGAAAGTAAATATCAAAAGAATAAAAAATCTTGAATACAAAAGATAGCAATAAAATACCAAATATATCAGTAGTAATTATTTTATGAAGAGGGCCTAATTAATTACGTGATACCAGACCAGTGCTTGTTGCCAACTTAGGCTCAATATTCAAAAACTGAAAGCAACAAAAAACAGTCTGGCAAAGAAATAAACTGGTTATAAATTTAGGCATTTGTTGAGGGCAACAAGAGAGATACGGTCAAGTCCCAGCTTTGTTTTGATTTATGTTGATTTAAGCAATAACGGGAAGTCATCAATTAATTCTATCTATTATGCAAATGGTAATTGTACTTCTCTACAGTGTTGTTATGGAAAAAAGAAGCAAGGCAGATTCTCCAGTATGCAGGACAAGATAATCATGGTAAATTAAAAGAACTGCCTGTACTTGTCATTTCAGAATGTAAGCAGAATGCGCCATTAAAAAATATTTAAAAAGTAGGAAGAAATAAAACCTCACTTGAGGAAAAAAAAAAAAAAAAAAAAAGAACAAAGTAGAAAGAAGATATCATAAGAGTAGTCTCATATGTGATGGATTTCTGTGATTAAGTTTCATTTCCTTCACATTTGTTCATTGCATAAACTTCCACAACTTTGATGAGCAAAATTTTTCAAATCACTTTCCCAAACACCTCCTAGAAGGACTGGAGGATTTCTATTGAAAAACAAAATGGATTAAAATTTTCTCACTGGAATATTTATGTTGTCTTTCAGAATGCTGCTACACTGGCAGAAACAAAACTAATTTTTCACTGAAATTCAGCTCCCAAAAGAACATCATCAGATTTTCTATAGACAAAAACCAGCATATGCTTTGATTTTAATAAAAGCCTACTAATTTACAGCAAATTATAAATCCTATCTGAAAATCAGCCTGTTTTAAAATTCCTTCTGCCACTGTGATCTGTCCACATGGTCCATAAATATTTTATGAACTCTCAGGTTGATTTACGTATCATAATAGGAGAGGAAAAACATAATCCATCAAACCCAAATAATTTAATGAGAGAAAAACTGAAAATAACAATCTTATACAGAAAGTATTCAAAGTTTGTCAAAAGGCAACTTAACAAATGCATCTAGAAAAGTTTAGCACTGCAAACTGACAATGTATGAGTAGATATACATAACTTTATGGAATGCTTAAGCACTACTGAATCAATGTAAAAAGAAAGCAATTTATTTTACCATAATAACTTAAACCCGAAGATGGAGCTCTTGAGCCGTTCATTTTAAAAGAACCAGAAAAAGAGGAAGCAATATAGTTACTGAAGGAAGATTATGCAAAACTTCTGTAATTACTTTTTTGGTATCTTTAATACATTGCATGCTAGACTTTGAGAAAGCCAGACTAAATGTTCTTTCATATGTATACACATTTAACTTGCATAGCAGCCATTTCAGTCAGTAATTTTTTCTGTCCACATATGAATCCCAACTCTCATATACTTCTCCCCTCACTTTCTACACTGCCTTTTACATTTTTTTCAAGCATTTTTTTTCAGGTTACCTACTCGAATTCCTTTGCTCTTCTTCTAATCACCTGGAATTTAAATGACACTTCCTATAGCAGTCTCTAGCATAAATGATCTTCCCATTCTCCTTCTCTGTTTTAAGAGTGCATGTGATCAGGTTAAAAAGCACTTTTCATTAAAAAAAAAAAAATAAAAATCAAGACGTCATTAGGCCCCACAGAAAAAGCAACAACAACAACAAAAAAACAACAATAAAGGACAAGGGAACTGCTTAAACTGCATTTTATAGTCATATATATTATTCCATTCCTTCAATCTGAACATGCACTAAACAAGCAGTAAGAAAAGATGTTTTGCTCATTTTTGAGTTAATCAGTTTTCTGAAGAGCAGGTTTCTGAATCAATTCCCCAAATTAATTTTTTTAAGCAGCCAAATGCACTAGAAGTACATGGGGCCTGATTCCTCATTCTCTTGTACTTCTTACAGGCATTACACAAGGTGTGAGCAACAGTTCCTTTTGCAGAAGAACAAAGATGAAGAAAAAATACATTTATATCACTATCAGACACATTTGGGGATAAGTCTGGGATAATTCAGCCCCAAGTCCAGGGTGATTCAAACTTCGAAGCTGCCTGAAGAGTCATTCCCAAAGACTGGAATTCAAGGGTGCATTTGCTGTATAAATTATCTGTGTTACTTGAGGATTCATCAGGCAACTTAAATATCTGATGGAATTAAATTCAACAGCTTTACTACTAATTTATGCCACTGAAATAGGCCAAAGATCCTGCAGTGAGTTACATTTAAGTGTAAAATGCTAACAGCCTGTTTGATGCATTTAAAATCTATGTGGCAGGTGTATGAATTCTACGCAAACACTAAAAGAGAAATTAAGCTCATGTATTTCTAAGGTGTTCTGCCCATGGGAGGCAGAGGAGGCTCAGCTTGAAACCAGAAATATAATAGGTGGATTTTACCTGCACAGACAAACAACCCTTCTGCTCCTCTCTGGACAGACAGAGTTACAACAGTGCCAGGTACAGAGGGGTCACCTCCTGCCCAAAGGAGGAATCCACATGGGTTAATACTGACCAAATGAGCAGTTATTCCTATGGCCATTCATTTGAAAGGGAATGCCATTCACCAACTTGAAGTTTCAAATAAAGTGTATTCTACTTTTTCATAATCTATTTTATTATGAATCTTTTAGTCTTAAAATGAGCATTAAAGTCGCAAAACTAGTAATCCTCACAACAATTCATCAGAAAATTACATTTGGTCTGGAAATTGCAGTGTCAGGAAACCAAGTTTAAAATGAGCTTTAAACAAACAATGAATTTATTAATTAATAAAATACCATATTACCAGAATGTCCAATTGGTATAGTTACCAATTCATTTATTTAGAAATGAAAATCCTATGAAGTGATAGGAAAAGATTTATTTAAGTTATGGTAATTGTTAAATTTTTTTTCAAAGTAACTGTTTTGAGTTGATTTTTGTAAAGAATATATAAATAGCAACACTACTTACTTAAGTTATTTTTGCTCAATCATGCTAATAGTCAAGTGTTTTTTTATATCCAAGTATTTTAATTACGGCTGGCATTTTTAAGCTGCCTATTGATGGTAAGTGCTGTGCAGAAATATTACCATTTCTATTACTAGTTACATGAAAGTCATACAGCAGAAACCGAACTTCAGTTTCTAATCTCTCAGTGAAGTTTAACCCTTTTTACAAAAAATCTGCAAGATATGAACCAAATTATGTTTTTCGAGTAGGCCTCCGTATTTCCTTTTTGACAAATACACCACTAACACATTCTGTAAGTTAAAAAGGAGAGTTTTTTGCCAATCATATTGCAAGCTAAAGTTTAGAAAGTTATATTTTTTCAGTAAGATGGAAACTTCCTTCAGATGGCTCAGAAAAGTCAAATGTAATTAAGCCATTTTAAAAAACATGGTCCACAATGTCCTCAGAAAGTTTAGTTATTCACTTCAGGAAAAATGCACAGGTCAAAACTGTCAGCATTAGTAAACAAATCACAAAGTGAAAAATCGTTAAAGGTTCATATTCTTCACATCAGTTTGAACTCAGAATATATATACGTAACACCCCAGAACAATAAAATTGAAAAAAGTGTCTTTATGAAGTTGACAATGTCTATTATGCCTACTAAAGCCTAAGACAGAAGAAATACTATGACAACAAGGTTTAAGTGAATATATACTGAAATATTATACGTGGTTTGCCATTTTTTTGTCACAGAGTATAGCTTTGAACTTCACCTCTGATCTTGATCCTGCAAAAGACCTTGTTTTTCTCAAGGAATTGGTGAAACTTGATCACAAGCTGATCATGAAATAAGATCTAGCACATATGCACACTATCGTACAAATTAAACAATCTAATTTAATACTACCAGAATGCCTTAGTGATTTACTGCATTCAAATTTCAAAGCCTCACTAGGAAGCAGAAGCTGTTATTTCAGACCATTCCCAGTCCTGGAGTTGAGAGGCCAAACAACTGAATTTCCCAATCAGCGACAGCTGACAGCTGCAATTACCCAGCCGGTGGATGTAAGATCAGCACTAGTACACCAGAAATGTACAGTCTTGGCATCTTACCTTCTACTATGTAACTACTTCTGTACCTCAGAGCTTTCAACAAAGTGATACAGCTCTTTCAGCTGAGTAACAACGTTACCAGCTACTCACTGCCTACGCAACCGGTCTGTGGTGTTACACCTCAGGCATGCAACTTCTTTGGTAGGTAGAAAGGAGGAACAATCCCCATACCCCTGTCCCCAGCACTCACTACTTAGATAACCCCTTTAACTTTTCTGCATACAACTCCACATGTGGAAAGTAAGTTTAATCCCACAGATGGATACAGTGGGTGTAGGTGTGGAAAAACACTGGCAGGTATTTAACAAAACTCACAGGGAAAAGCTGGAGGTTGAAGGGCACAGCTCCCTGTGTTATGGTACAGCACACCACAGGTAGCAACACAAACTTGAAACTACTGGGCTGCAAAGAGGGTCGCATATGTAGCGACACATACATCTGTTTCTGTAGAATCACAGAATGTTAGGGATTGGAAGGGACCTCGAAAGATCATCTAGTCCAATCTCCCTGCCGGAGCAGGAGCACCTAGATGAGGTTACACAGGAATGCGTCCAGGCGGGTTTTGAATGCCCCCCTGGGCAGCCTGTTCCAGTGTTCTGTCACCCTCACTGTGAAAAAGTTTCTTCTTAAATTTAAATGGAACCTCCTCTATTTCAGTTTGTACCCATTGCCCCTTGTCCTATCATTGGTTGTCACCGAGAAGAGCCTGGCTCCATCCTCGTGACACTCACCCTTTATATATTTATAATCATTAATGAGGTCAATAGTGTAAACAAAACCAGGAGGGCAAGGACAAAGGCACAGGTAGGAAGTGAACTAAGGAAAACCTTCAAAATTCACTCCCGATGCTCCAAGCAGGGCAGGGACGGGAAACAGCGCTGCGCCCAGCTGGGAAGGGGCAGCCTGGGGCTCGACCCCGCCGCCCCGGCACCTGCCCGAGCTTCCGCGTGTCGCCGGCCTGAGGCGAGAGGCACCCCACCGTCCGGGACGGTACCTGCGGGGGGTGCCTGCAGCAGGATCAGCAGCAACAGGAGGAGGAGGAGGCGGCCGGCGGCGGCCGTTGCCCACCGGCAGCCTCCCGCCCACATCGCCCAAGGGCCCCAGCGCCTCTTCCGACCGCCGCGGCGCGCGGCAGCCGTTAGCCGCCCCCCAAGGGCCGCTTGGCGGAGCGCGCGGGCGGGCGCGGCGCGGCGAGGCCGGTGTCGGTGTCGGGCTGCCCGGCGCAGCGCGGGGTCGGGGCGAGCCCGGTGGGTGGAGGCCGCCCTGCTGCCCTCCCTGCCGCGGGAAGTCAGCGGCGGGGCTTTCCCAGCCGCAGTGCCAGGCTCTGCACTCGCACCTCTGGCCAAAGAGGGGAGGGGAGGACAGGCTTTCACATCCTCACACCCCGGGGAAACATCTGCCGCCGCGGCAGCTCCATCCTCCGTCGTCCAGCTGCCGGTCATACATAATTAATCCCAATCCAATAACGCACCAGCACACCCACACCACCGTTCCAGGAGCTGCTTTGAAAGAGCCAGGCTGCAGTGGTGCAGAGACTGCACCTGGGCATGGCCAAAAGTGCCCAGAACTTGCTGCATAGGACAAGAGGAAGTGGCCTCAAGTTGCACCAGGGAAGGTTCAGATTGGGTATTAGGAAAAAATTCTTCACAGAAAGGGTTGTCAGGCACTGGAACAGTCTGCCCAGGGAATTGATTGAGTCACCATCCCTGGAGGTGTTTAAAAGGTGTTCAGACAAAGTTATTAGGGACATGGTTTAGTGCTAGAGTCAGGTCATGTTTGGACTCAATCATCTTGAGGATCTCTTCCAACTGGAATGATTCTATGATTCTGTGATTCAATGCAATTGTTCCTAAAAAAACCCCAACCAACCAACCAAACAAAAGAGAGTAAGGAAGTTTCCATTGCAAAAACAAAGAACTGTGCTGGTCTAGTCACTATCATGAGCATTTGCAGCTGTGCTGCTTAGTCTTCATTGATCTGCTACAAAAAGGCAATTAAGAAACTTTCTGGAATCCCAGGATATTTGCATGTTTTCCATGGCATGAGAGTATTTAATTTGCAGTAGGTTACGGAAAGAATTTTTTGAAAGAATGACAGAGAGGGGGAAAATGGGTTATCTAGGAAGCAAATAAGGTCTGATAGGAATATTTCACTGTATTGGAAAATCTAGTGTGTTGTCATTGTGCCAGAGAAGAAAAGTACCTGTCTACTTCAAAGAACCCAAAAGACTTCTCCACGGGAAACCTGAAGCAAGGTTAAAAGACGGACATCTAGTAAAGAAGACTACCTTAGACACATGACCAGCTCATCTGTGTGCATCCCTACAGCACAGATCACTTCTAAAAATTGACAGAAAAAATAATTCAGCCTTACGTGGCAAATTTACTTCCCAGGATAATCTGGACAGAATGTGAAATCCAAAGTAAAGATTTAATTGCATTTCACTCTGCAAATGAATGCAAAAACCATGAGTCATCTTTGCAATGCCTTACCTCCTGTACCCTACCTGGGTCCTGTGTCTTTGCTTCTCATGCCATCTCTGTCTAAATCTTTCCAGAAGAAGGTAGGCAGGGGTGGAAAAGATCATTCTGCAACACTGGATGTTGCTTCTACAGTAAAACTGAATGTATTGTCACGGACATTACAGAGTGTCAGTAAATATAGACACCAGTATGGCATGAAAGGCTTGCTACTGGCAGAAAGAAAATTTTGGAAGTATCTTTTTGCTAACTTAAATGTATAACTATGATAGAATGTGGACACAAGACATGTCAGATAGACAATTCTGTATTTTCATGTTGTTGGCTTAGCCTTACAGTGCTGGTACTGCATATATAGTGTTTTCATCTGTCATGTTTTACCCATTTTAGTTCTTGTGATCTATATATAAAAGCTGTCTTGATAAAGAAGAAAGCTATATTTTTTTTTTATCTAGTCCATCAGCAAACTACTCCAAAAAACACCCCAACATGGTTCTGCATTATGGAACACAACTTTTTATTGCTAAAAACCTATACTGTAATAAATGTTAGGCTTATTTGTGATTTCATGTTAGTCAAGAGCATGTTGGCAATTCAGGAAAGTTACACCTGTGTGAGACTAACATAAATGAGAGAATAATCAGACACTGTACCCTAATTTCTCCTGACAAGACCACAAAATTAAGGCCACCATAGTGTGAAAACGAGCTGTCCAAATAACTGTAGTTTCATTTTTCCAAAGTGCCAGACCTTCGCACATGGCACTGAATTAGTACAGAGAAGACCTCTCTAAATCAAACTGCTTTTTTTTTTAGATTGGTAAATGAAGTCCCTCGAGCTTGGGATTCAGAAATGAGTACTGCATATTATGACCTGAGACATTAATGGATTTGCCAACCTGATAGAACAAATGCCAGAACTCTGGAGGAAGTTATACTGCACAGAAAACTCTGGTGTCAATGTAATTTGCGTATTCCAAGTAATAATTGTAAGTTTTCTGGATTTGCAGTTATCTGTAATTTTATTTGATATGTTTTGTTTGTGTTAAATCTTTCCATTTAATTCAATTTGTGATCTAGATGCCAACAGAACATCTTACTTTACTTCAATGAAAACATCATGTAATTCTTATTAAGACTGAAAACTTCTTGATTTTGCCTCTGCTAGATGGATAATTGGTAGTGCCATTTCAAATCGCTATGTGTATCCACTTGAAGGTCTAGATTACTGTGGTATGCATGAACCATGTTTCACACCAGGAGACATTTCATTGTGAGGTGATTTCCATCGTTACCAAGCAACAAAATCTTTCTGCTTGTTCAGTGGCTCTGATCTTTTTGTGCCATACTTGATAAATTTATTTTCAGGAAAGAATTCACTACTTAAGCCACTGCCTTGCTCTTTGCAGTTTCTAGGTACTGATCTTCTGGAGCATGACCTCTAGCTTTACTGTGGTTTTTTGTCCAGGACTTCAGAAACTTGGAGAAACAGAAGTGGAGTCTTTTAAGTGTACTGCCGCATAAAGATGATAGAACCAATGACCATGGTTTCTCCTGGAGCTGAAAGGCAGGCAAATGCCTTTAAAAAGTCCACCTTGTCAGTTGAACCAGTTCACAAGATGGATTGCCAACAGTATCGAAGTCTGTTAAAGAAGATGTGCATGCCTGTTGTGAGAGGTCCTGAGAACAAACATAACTTCACCAGCCTTGAATTGAAAAATAGTAATTCTTTCCTTAAATTCAATCCATTAGCCCCTGCAGAAGGGCCGAATTATCCTTTATTCCCACACCGGGATGATGTGCCTTTAGTAGATCCCTGCTCAGGTTTTGTGAGTGCAGGAGCAGATGCGGACCTGCAGCCCAATGTTGGAAGAGCTATTGAATCCCTGGTGGACTACAGTGACGTGAAACCTCACCAGCGGGTCCCCATCACAGCAAGGAATGGCCTGACTACGAACAAGCGGCACATGGTCCTCCTGGAGGAAACCAACCAGGACAGGAGGTGGAACTCCAGGGCTGTGTCAGCTGCTTCTGTCAGGGCACAACTCGGAGGTAAAGTGAACTACTATATGTATTTCTTAATCACCAAAGAAATTAACAATGCTTAACAAATAAACAAAACTAGTTTCTGAACTCCATCCCCCAAGGGCCTGAAAGATGAGCCTTATAGAATACATTTGCCATGGACGTTTGAACTGAAAATAACAACTGCAGTAGAGCATTTGTATGATTCATTGTCCCTGCTGTAGCAAGGAGGTGCCACCCATCAAATTCCAATAATACTAAATGAAAATAAAAATTCTTGAAGCTAAATAACATTTAAAAAAAATCTATTTAGGTGAATTGTGAAATTATATACAGTAGTCCTAAATAGCATCTCTTTTAATGCAAACCAAAATAACAAATCACTCCGGAGCCAGGAAATCCCCTGGATATTTTGGTGTCTTTCAGTATTTCCTGCAGTGCAGCACATTTAAAGACCTATTCCAGTGTCTAGTTGATTGGAGAACAGAAGTTCTTTAGGACTGCCATCGTGTGTTGGTTAAAGTTCATATTATCCTCTTACTTTATATCAATGTGTATTGATTAGAGCATTAAAATTGAAATTCACTCTTTTTAACATGGAGGAAAATTGGGCTGGTTGGTAATACTCAGAATTTTCTGATGAAAATTCTGGAAAGCAGAAATATCTACCCAGGGCTTCAAAAGGCAGATGTATTTATCAGTAAGCTATATGGTTAAAGATTAATAAAGATTAAACTGATTCTAATGATTTTCACAGAGAAATGCTCATTACATCTAGAACAAAATTTTATGAGAACTTGGGCTCGTAGACAGGGGGAGACATTTCTTAGAACATGGTAAAGAAATGTTAATAAGCTCCTTGTTCCATTTTACTGTATGGAGATAACACTCTCACTCCAAGTTAGCTATACTTCATTCATGTTATTGTCACCATAAAGTATCTAGGTGCTATAAATCCACAGAGTGGTTTGTTTACTTGTTGTTTTCAAACTTTTCACTTAAAATTACTTTGAGCTTGCTGCAGTCATGTGACAGAAGCCAAAAGAACCCAAGAAACCAAGGGATAAAAAAAATACTTCATAATTTTCCTCTTTTTTTCCTGTTTTTTTCTTGCTCATCTGATATAATTTTCACTCTTATTTCTCAGTTATAGTGTTCTCCATTTGCATATGAAATTAGACCTCAAACACCAATCAGAACTGATCAGCTGTTTTGGTTTTTTTTCTGCAAGCCTCTGGAAAAGCAACGGTGAAAGAAGATTTGAGATATGGAATTCTGTCTGACTATTAATTTTTGCAATGCATAGAAAAGTAGTCAGAGAGATAGAGATACTCTGGCAGATAGAGCGAAACCTGAAATGAACACAGACAAAGTTTGAAACTGAATGTCATCAAGTCAGTAACCCAGGCTACATTCAAGAAAGTGGTCTGAAATGGAGAGTAGTTCCAGAAAACAGGTAGAAACTGTCTGGTGGCTTTCTGGTGATTTTTTTATTGGGTAAAGTTCACTACTAGAGTGAAATACTGACTCCACCAACGCTGTTTGAAAAACTCAAACTTAGCTCAGGAACAAAACCTTGAAACATACAGTCCAGCATAAATTTTTTAAGGAAAGCTGTGCAAATGTTCTTCCAAACCTAGTATTCACTTACAAGTTTTCCTGTGATGACAAGGTATTAACTAACCAATGCATAAACATAGATATAGAAAGTAGTGGAGTTTTAAGCTACTATCTCTAATGAGACTGCATAAACAAATTCCAGATTTCAGCTATATTATTTAGAGAACCCAGCTACCAACCCCCAGGCACATGATGTGATGAAAGTTGTTAGTCCTTCTAGATACCAGTCCTGAGACATTCGACAGCTCGGTTGTTTGGGGAAGTTGTGCTGTGAGAGAGATCAGTCAGGCATTTTGCAAGCAAATTCTACAGTCACTTTCTCCACTGTGGTGGGGTTGAACAGAAAAAAAAAAAAAAAAAACAACAAACAAACAAACAAAAAAAAACAACAAAAAACAAACAAAACAAAACAAACAAAAACAGAGACAGAAGCAGCCTTTGAGATGGAGGAGCTGAGGTATCTAAAACATCTGCAAGAGACAGAAGATTCTCTGTTGTGAGATGTAATGCTACGGCTTTTGCAGTCAGTGTTACTTTGAACTTCCCAGCAGCCTGTTGCACCTCCTGAGCAAAGCAAATTTATCGAACAGTGAGGCTCTGTGATAACAAACTGAAGGTCAGAAGCTGACAAAAAAGGTCATTCTAAGACCAAAGAATCAGATCCTGCCAGAGAAAGGAGACAGCTGAAGAGCTTTTCTTCATGTATGGAAAGGTGGTCAGTACTAGAAGACAGGGTCTTTAGGAAGTAGATGGTGTTTGTCTGTAGAATCCCCCTCTCTCACTCATATGACAACAGAATTTTTTAACCTTTTCCCTGCGGTCTCAAGTTTCTTTGCACTGTTTAGGAGGACTTCATAATTTGACTGTGCAGGTATATTTGTATCTGGAAACCTGGTGACAAAGCCCTCATATCCAGTTTGCAATTACTATTTTATTTTGTATGACTTAAAACAGAGATGGGTATGAGGATTGCAGAAGAAAAAAGGGTATTTGATATGTCTGATAAGGAGCAGAGATGATTTCTTGCTTCTACTGGAAACTGACACACCTGTAGATACAGTTTTCTTCAAAAACTAGGAAACTGGAAACTCTATAGAGTTTGCCTATAGAGCTGATAGTAAACATTTTTAATAAGAAATAAGCAGTTAACTCATGTCACTACTAGAGTGGCCATGTTTGTATTTGTCCAAAAGCCCAACTAGTCCAGTATTCCATCCAAGACTGTGGATAATTAACAGAGAATGTCACCATACGTCTTCTGCATATTTTCCTATCATGTTGTAATTTGTGGACAAGGGATTCATGACCAGGAGATGATGTGTTTGTAGTTAGCTTTACTTTCACGAATCTATCAATTTGCTTTTTAAACCCATCACTTGATTTCCAACCCATGCTGTGTTTCCAGGTAATTTGTTAATATGTTAAGCATTAAGCAACAAAGTCCTAAGCCCAGATGGGTTGCCTCCAGGTCTTTCTACCAGTGATCTCCATCCACCTGGAAAATTGATCATTTACCCATTCTCTCCTTCTCTGATCTTCAAATCAATTATTTATCTATGTGAAGACCTTGTATTTGTTCCATTGTTATTTTAAGAGGCTCTGCTGAAGAATTTTATTCAGAACTTGTTGAAATAATTGTGATTGCATTATACTGATTTCCTAATGGCCTTTATATAGGAAGCGTTCCCTTCCCAGTGCTTCCTCTCCTGAAGCAAGGAACATTTTCTCCAGAGTAATCATCATGGAGCAATCCAGGATTAAGCAGCACGCTGAGTGTGAGGCATATCAAAGTAGGATTCCAGCCTCTTCTACCTTTCAAATAATGTTTGAAAATGACTGTAAGCAATACTGGTGCAGCCCTAGTTTGTAACATAGGTGCTTAGTGAGATGAAACCTTTTGCCTGCCTGTAGAAAGAGAAAGAAGACAAGTTAGTCAGAGGTAACAAAATGTAAAGCAAAGAGGAAAACTATGCAACTTGAAAAACAGCAAATTGACAATTCAAAGGCACTCATTAATAACATGCATAGCGCATAACTATTGTAGCATATGAAAAAAGTAAACAAAGAATGCAGAATGGCCTACAGTAGGCTCAAGAATGTCTGTGCTAATAAGTAATTACCCACATCACAATTAAATGTGTAATAGCATACTGTCTGATAAACTGGTAGTTCATCTTGAAGTAATGCATAAAAATTTGGAATAATGTCTTGAGGGCTGAATGCCATTAAATAAAACAACTGTGGTTAACTAAGGATTTGAGTATTTATCGCCCCTACAGTTATGTATTTCACTGTGCATTTGTTTTTCACTTGCTGAGTAGCAGAGTGTTGTTTTTTTTTATTCAATAACTTTGTTCTTTCTCTGTAGGTTCTTTTGTCATGCACATCTTTCCAGTATAAATTGATGAGGTTTATGCTTGTTTATAATTAGTTTTCAGGGGGTGGCTTGTAACCTTTTATTTCAAAGGAGAGAGTGCACAGTTTTCGAACGACAGTGATGTGCAGTGAAACTTTTAAGGCTGCTGGTTTTGTGAAACCTCTCTGCATATATCTTTATGTGGTGACATAAGAATCTCTCTGTGTTCTTTAAGAACAAAACGAAAAGATGTTCTGTCTTTCATGGTTTCTGGGAAACGTCTTAGAAATGTGAATGACTACATCTTCAGTTTCAGACTTAGAATCCAAACGAGAAATTCCCCAAATTCATTATGCATCACTGAATTCTGCTTTGTCAGATTAGATTAGTTTAAGGAATAAACTGAAACTAACAGTATCATTAAGCTTGTCATTAGTTAAAGTGACAAGGCTGATACACGGAGTTCCCAATTTGGGCAAGAAGAGATCACGCAATTTTCAGTCCTGTGGACTGAGCAAATCATTGGGAGCTTTGAAACCTCCAGAAAGCTGACTTAAATAGAACAATGTTACAGTTTTTTCTGCTAGTTCTTCCCACTGAAAACAAAAGGAGAAGTAAATGTTAGAAGATGAATCATCCCAGCAGCAGGCCAGTAGTGTCAAGACTGCAAATGACAGTAGGCTGTGCAAGAGCAGAGGTCTCTAGAAATGTGTATGTAAAATCACCAAAGCAAATGTAAAATTATATACATGTACTCGTAAGGACATTGTAGCTGACATGAGTGTTTTACACATACAACACAAGCAATAAAATTTGTAACCTTTAGCTCTTTAATTAATGAACCAGAGGAAGCCTATTTTTATGGAACTACTAGGATATGTGGATGGATGGATAAATTTGAGCCCTCTACCTCTTTAGAGAGCACTAGTATATGGAAATCTATTAAGTAATTACAACATTTCAGACATAAAACCTAATGGAAACTTTCCCATATGAGTGCAAGTCATATATTTGCAAATAACATTTGAAGTTTACACAAAACTGAGGCAGTGCAAATGCTGCCAACATCTTTCCTGCAAGTACATTACCTGCTTAAGAAGCACTTTTCAAAAGAATTCTTTTAATTGGAGAGTGATTCAATTTGAAAGCTCTTCACAGTGCAAAGATCCAAAAATTGTTTCAAGTTTTCAAAAGCAGCAACTTATAGCACACTGTGCAAAATGTCTTCTAAAACCCGGGTCATATTATTTCAGTTCCTACCTATGCCATTAGGATACTAAACCTAGTCCTTCTTACTGAAAGCTGTGAT
Source organism: Patagioenas fasciata (assembly GCF_037038585.1). Classification (NCBI taxonomy): domain Eukaryota; kingdom Metazoa; phylum Chordata; class Aves; order Columbiformes; family Columbidae; genus Patagioenas; species Patagioenas fasciata. Next base: position 74,483,400 of record NC_092521.1, on the reverse strand, counting down.
TTTCTTTTAAACTTTGTCAGAGTGATTAGTTCTGCAAGAACTAATTTTGCATTCTGCATAGTAGTTTTCAACTTTCAATCTTTGAACTATTTTCTCCAATGTATACCCAAAATTTCCACACCTAGAAAAAGTAAAACTATCATAAATCAGCTTAAATTTGCCTCATAAAGGTCTTCACATGCACTGGAAATATTTAGGGGTCTGAAAGTAAAAAGCAGGTTGAAAACTAACTAAGTAGGATGTTCCTGATACTAAACAATAGTTTCTATTCTTCATAGAGTAGAGTGATATCTCTGGGGCTGCCTACCTCTTGTAGTACAGTATAACAAGGTCTGTTTAGAAATACACCTTTCTCAAAACCACCAAAAGCATTATGCTAGTTAATGGCATAGCAGTTTGAATTATGCTTTCATACATATCCCTTACCTTATTTATAGGACAATTTTGTGAGTTTTATCCCGGTTCCCTAAGGAGACAAGTTGTTTCTATTTGTCTTCTTTTTTATTTATTGGTTCTCCCCTAGTAACTTTTAACCCCATTGGCCATTTTCTGCCATATTTGATGGAAATATAGACAACTTAAGGATAATTGCATCCCTGCAAGTTTTTTAAACTTTGAAGTCTGGGGAGAGGAAAGATGTAAATGAGTGTTCCTCTTGAGGGAGCTGAAACTCAGGCATTTCTATTTGGCAGCAGCTCACTTAATTATCAGCATGTGTGTACTGGCTCACCAGTCAGCATATATGTGACTCTACAGTAACCACAATATATGGCCTCCTGGTGAGTAAGCCTGATTTATAGGACCTGGACAGGAAGAGCTCATATTACTAGAATATGAAGTTAGGAGGATGAAGGAGAGAGAGAAATACCTTTAGGAAATCAATGTCCTACTGCTCTTGGAGTAGCTTCTTTATTGGTGTCAGGGTTGGCAAAGGTTATGTAACTGTAGAAATGCAATATGCAATTACTAGTTCAGGTTGCATTAACAAGCTTTTATTATTATGTTTGCTAATTTGAATAGCTTCCTTTATACTCTTAGTACTGTACATTAAAATATGCAAAGTAGAGCAAACCATAGCAATGTATGTTGTGATATTATTTATCATCTTCCTTGCAATTTAGTGTATTTTGGTGGAAACTTGTAACTCAGAGTGGTAACAGGTAACTGAACATTGGTGCATCAGTTCTTGTGGGAATCCATTAATTGTTTTCATCCAGTTTAAAACAATAAAGTTTGCTACAAATCGATTAATAAAATATGAAGCCCTTTCTTTCAGGTTGGAGGACTCCAGTGAAAGTTGCTCCTGTTCTACCTGACAAACCCCATATTTTTGCATTTTGTATGGATCCTAATCTCAAGGCAAGTGTCTTGCGCTCTTTTTGTAATGACAGAAAACATATTTAAATAATTTTGTTTCTAGTCTGTTTTTAATTTAACATTTTCATCAGTGATTACAGTAGTGTAGTGAAACCAGAATTTTTCATTTCTCCATTTGATTATATTGAGATAAGTGCTGTATTTCAGGTAGCTGCATGTTGGCATGACCAGATTTTAATGGTGGTCATCACTCCAATAATATTCACATTTTGTATTGTTACTCTGGTTAAAGCATTTAGACTGTAATGTGGGACTGATACTACCAATGTCATTTATGTGTAACTGTAGGCAGAGTTAGAGAAAAAATACCTGAATGAATAAAAAATACCAAAGCCTCATATTTGGCATAATTACTCATATATTTAATACTTAGACACTGCCTTATTTGGTGCAAGTCACAAACAATGAAGTAAATCAAAATGTATTGATGATTTCATAGCACAAGGCTAATTAAGACTTTCCCATACTGAAAATGTAATTACATCCTTCATCCTTCTACAATGATGAGACTATTCTTAGTTCTTAGTGTTTCATATGCTAGAATAGAATAGAATAGAATAGAATAGAATAGAATAGAATAGAATAGAATAGAATAGAATAGAATAGAATAGAATAGAATAGAATAGAATAATTTCACTTGGAAGTGACCTACAACAATTGTCTATTAATAGTTCAATGGTCTGACTAATTCAGCACTGACTAAATTAAATAATGTTGTTAATGGCAGTGTCCAAATGCCTCTTAAACACTGACAGGCCTGGGACATCGACCACCTCTCTAGGAAGCCTGTTCCGGTGTTTGACCACCTTCTCAGTAAAGAAGTGCATCCTAATGTCCAATCTAAACCTCCCCTGGTGCAGCTCTGAACCAATCTCACATGTCCAGTCACAGGATCCCAGTGAGGAGAGCTCAGCACCTCCACCTCCAATTCCCCTCCTCAGGAGCTGCAGAGAGCTATGAGATTGTCCCTCAGCCTCCTTTTCTCCAAACTAGACAAGCCCCAAGTCCTCAGCTGCTTCTCACAGGACATGCCTTCCAGCCCTTCCACCAGCTTTGTTGCCCTCTGAACACATTCAAGGATCTTCACATCCTTCCTAAATGGTTGGGCACAGAACATCACTCAGGGTAAAGCTACACCAACTCTGAGTGTGGCAGACCAGCTGGTGATGCTGTGTTTGATGGCCCCAGGATGCGGTTCGCCCTCCTGGCTGCCAAGGCACACGCTGCTGATTCATACTGAGCTGCTGCCAACCAGCACCCCCAGGTCCCTTTCTGCAGGGCTGCTCTCCAGTCACTCCTCTCCAGTTCATACTTGTGCCCAGCAGTACTCCATCATAGGTGCGGAATCTGGCATTGTGGCTTGTTTAATTTCATCCAATTAACCATTTCCCAGTCCTCCAGTCTATCTAGATCCCTCTGCAAGGCCCCCTGTCCCTCAAAAGAGTCAACAGTACCTCCCAGTTTGGTATCATCAACAAACTTGCTATCGGTGCATTCAACTCCACCCAGATAATTGATAAATATATGGAACAGAACTGGCCATAGAACTGAACCCTGAAGAACACAATTTGTAGCAATGAACATTATACAAATACATCAGTCATATGTGAGGGACTGCAAAGTGTGTTTGCTATTCTATTTTATAAATAATATAACAAAAGGAAAGCTACATTCCCGAGGATTAGAGAGGTAAGGACATTCTATTAGTTTTTAAACTTGTGTTCACTGTATTAAATTTTCCTTCCTGAGTAAAACTCCTAAGAAATAGATCCATTCTTGATCTCCAGTGCTGGCTGGTGAAGTATGTGAAATGGCATGTTTCACATTCTGATGCAAAATAAGATAGTAAACTAGGAAAATGCAGATACATACAGTTGACTCTTTAAACAAGCAATTGTAGTATCATATACATTGATTGCATTGCTTTCTGCCATGTATTTTATTTCTCCTAGGGCTCAAGTGATCCTTGTACAAGACGGAGAGAAGAAAAAGCAAAGGACTATGTTTACAAGTCAAATACTCAAAAGTAAGACATCATTTCTTTTCAAAACAGTTTTTATTGTGCTTTGCTGCTTTTTTTTTTTCTTTTTTTTTGCTACTACGCACATTTTGGTTGCAGAACACATAAGACTACAAGCAATTTTTCTATCATGTGGAACTTGTGGTGTTTTAACAGTATTTAGCACAGGATTCATCTAATGAACTTTAGTTATCTAAAAGCTTGCATCCAGTCTGTGTCTTTCATCTCCACTTCCTCTGTAGGCACTGAAGAGAAACTGGAGTTTCCAAAAGGGCATTCTGTACATCTGTCTTTAACGCCTGTCACAGTCATGATATGACTGGTGTTTAATCTCTATTTATGTCTCATCTCAACTCATTATTCAAATTTAAACAAAATAAATCCTATCATTACTGTAAGCTTGTTGGAAGATAAACTACCTCTTTCAATTAGTGAGTGAAAAAGTTTTAAAGAAGTCTGTGAAACTGTACCATAACTACTTGTTTCCCAGCCAGCAACATATAATTCCAGGCTTTTCATTTCCCTTAAACTAGAAATTGACACCTTTGTTATTTTCTACACCCTTCTTTGTCACATGATTTCTTATTATCCAGCTACCCATGTCATGTACTAATGATTACACAGGAACCTTTTTCTCTTATTTTTTGTTGTTGATCTAGAGCTTATGAAGAAGTTCCTTGGGACAGTATGTTACCTTCCAAAATCCAGCCTCCAGAATCAACAGTGGAAGTTTTGGCTGATCCAGTTTCCCAGTGTTTCACACAGAAGAGATACAACCCTAAACCTGAAATAAGCCAAGTTAGTGAGCAATTTCTTGCCAGTTGTTTTTAGATTTTCCTAATGACATGTAGCCTAAGTTTTGTGTAGGTCATGCACTTAAATCCACAGCAATGTTTTCAAATAAAAACAGCCCCAAGTGAGCATTTAAGGTCATCAGCATACTCCACTAATTGCCTCAAATGATTTCATATTTTTTTCCTTCCCCCTCCCCTCTAAGTTGACACAGAAGATATGCATACACAGTAGCAAAGGAGAGGACAAGGATATTGATGAAAAATTGATTGATAGGAATGATGCTGTAGCATAAAAAAATCTCAAGTTAAATTATTTTACTTGTGATTATTAACTGTAATAATTATTATTTTTATTAAACTAAAATTCAGTCCTGTAATTGGTTCTGATTGCTGCATAAAATTTACTAAGCCAAATTAATTAGGTAATGTTGCCTTAAAACGTCTTTCATGTATCTAATTATGATTTTAGGTTGTTGGACGCATTTGGGACAGATTTCAAACAAGACCTTTTCCCTCTCCACAGAGACCTGTTAATTTGTAAGTTTCATTATTTTGTGAATATTGGGGTCCTCTGAATACTTCCTTTATGAAGTCTGCATAGAGTTAATTATTTCAGAAGACTAAATTCAGCAACATTCTATAACTAGAGAAGTTAAAATATTCAATCAAGAACTATATGAAAAGTATACTCTGATGTGCTTCTCCTGTGAGAGAATTAAATATAAAAAGCAGAACAGAAGAAATCTGCAAAGTGAATGGTTGTCATTACTTCATACATCTGATGTTTTCCTTAAGACATGGCATTTATGAAAACACCACGGTAATCGTACACATGTACAAACTCAAGTTTTTATCCACTGTCTGTAAAATCCAAACCAGCCACCAGTATGTTGGTGTCTTCACTCTATCTTTGACCTATTCTATAAGCCCAGTAAAGGGTAACAGGAGATTCAGAAGAGCTCAGATAAGAGACAAGTAGACACGGGGAAAGGAAGGTTGTTTGAAGCAAGATAGGAAAACTAGAACTTGCCTCCTTTCCAGGCCATGAGTTAGTAGGTTTGCTTGGGAAAACTCAACGGACAGGTGTGCTACTGAGCACAGTCAGACATACAATGGGAGAGACAGGTACCTCTACAGGGTGGAAGCAAGATAGAAAATCCTGTTATTATGGCTTGGGTACTGTTCTTTCAAAGGAATATAGGCATAGCCAGTGAGAGCAGCTCGCAAGGGCAAAGCAAGGTCAGACCTGATGTTAAATTTTCCCATGTTCTCCAGAATTGCATAAGAGAAGTGTTACAAGCAGAGAAGTAGTTTGTTTTTAAAGAAAACTTGCTTATACAATCCTAGGAAATTGACTGAAGTCCCAATATCTGAGGATGAATGTTAGAAGACAAGATTCTGCCTGCTAAACTGGGTCATTTAGCATATATGTCAACCTAATCATTTACCATGGTCTTTTACCAAATTCAAATGAGCATTGCATCATTCCAAGAGCAAAACTTTGACTTGTCACCACCTCTCTTTTGGGACCTCATAAATATTCTATCAGAATATTCTGTCTGGCGAAAAAAAGGTGATTGATCTATTTTGTCTTTAACAGTGTAAGCCAAAGTTCTCGAACCTGTCATATTCCTCTGTATACGTAAGTACAATGTCCCTGGGTTGTTTCTAGTTTCTGCATTTTTTATTAAACCCAAGCAATCCATCTCTCATTTTCTGAAGCAAAAGTTGTAGATGGACTATGTTATCTAATCTTGAGGTGTTTTCTGTGAGAATGTGTGCTGAGTCTCCTCTGCTTGCACGTGACTCCAGCCTTTTCTCTGTGAACTAAAAATCAGGATCCTTTATGTCCTCATTGGAAGAATATCTCAATCTGATTATGGGCAAAGCCAAAAGGTCAAGAGATTACATATTTCTATCTTGTTTCTGTTCTTCCCAAGCCTCCTCTCTGCACATATGTACTAGAACTGTCATTTGTTTTGTGCTGCAAGTTCAGCAGATGATTGTTTTCATCTTGGGACATGCCAAGCACACAGGGCAGTTCATCTCCATGTTTTTTCTTGTGGACCATTTTAATAAATAACTAGAATTTTGGAGCATGCAGTATATGATTCAGCTGCCTCCACCAGCTGTCTTATGAATAATGTACGTCTTTGATTTCCTTTTTATCAAAACAGTGGCTGTGTTGGTGCAGTAAATGTTGAAGACATTGACAATGCTGATGTAGACTTCATCCCACTTAACCATGTGCGAACTTCAAAGCCTCGCTACACAAACACTGCACAGTATGTTTCTCTTATTAGCATGATTTTGATACTACCTCTTGAGTTCTTGTTCTTGGGAAAGGGGAAAATGCAGTCAAAGATCTGGTCTTGGGCCAAAAGAATGAAAAAAATTGAGAGGAACACTCCTTTCTAATAACTTGAATGAGGTCTGTTAACATACAAAGCAGATTGAGCTTTTGGATTCAAGGTTGAACTTAGAGTCCTTTTTAATAACTGAGTCAGTAGTAAAAGGCCTACAGTGGTAATTGCTTAAAGTGGTCAGTGTTGGTCTGTATTAATCTAAGGGACCATTCAGCCTGGATATACAAAATTAGTCAAGGAAGCTGATACAAAAAGAACAGCAAGGTGTCTACTGAAATGATGGTATAACATTTTATGCATCTACTTGTATTATGGTAAATTTAAAGGCAACCTGGTTTGACTAAGTATGAGTTTGTCATAGAATCTTAAGGCCTGATTCTTTATTGTATCATATCAGTGTTACAGTTTCAGTGAAGTTATGCTCCTAACATCATGCATCATACTTTTCAACAAGAAGTGTTGATTATTTTTTTTTTTTATCCAGAAGTTGTTCTGTGGCCCACGTGACCCTGCCACCTGTCTAGTACAGAATGGTCATAATGGACTGACAGTAACTGATAGCTGGACCAAAAGCTATACTTAGTGCACCCATCTTGAGAAGTAAAAGCTGCCCGTGGTAGCACCAGTGCAGTATACTGTCTTGGTATAATGAATTCTTCACGATCAGCAGGCTTTGACCCAGGCTGGGGTGGAAATCAGAGTATAGTCTCCTTCCTGCTGTTAACCTAAATTAGTGCTAGACTAGTTGCACAACCCAGTTTCAAGAACTAGGCAGACACTTTGCTTTTTTTCTCAGTTAAGACAGGTTGCACGTGAAGCAAGCTAGTCTGGGAACATCAACTAGATCATGCTCCAAAACACCTTACTCATGGTTCCTAATGATGCTGAGACTACCTAACACAGGCATTCCTATAAATGACCATCAGAAAGAAATAGATTTGTGTACATTCAAGACTGAAGTGGGGAGGACATGGAAGAGATGTTTCTGAGCTTAAAACACACCAGAAATATCTGCTGGTGCCATTCTGAATAGAGTCCTTACTTCCAAAATTAACTGTGTTTATTCTGAACTATGCCATATGTTCATACTTCAAATACTTCCATTGTTTGATAGGTAGTAATACTTGAGTATAAAGTTAAAAATGTGTGATTTTTAACTTTAACCACTAGATGGCCTTTGAGTTTGCAAAAACTCTCTGAATGCCATTGAGAACACCTTATTTTTGGTTAGATTGCAAACTTTGAAATTCAAAGGATTTCACTTTAAGCTTTTCATAAAGTTGTCTTTGGTATCTTGAGCTGATATTAAGCATTTATTTGCAAACTTTTGAGAAAATAAAAAGGTTAAAGTAACAACATAATGACAAGAACTAAAAATGACAAAACAAAAGCGGAGATCATTCTGTTTATTTGATCAGCATTTCTCTTTGCATAAGCCTTTCTTTCTGTCCTTTCAATGGTCTTGCACAGTCCACATTTCTAAAGAAACTACAGGCAGAATACTTCATTGGGGGAAGCAAAGGGATGGAAGCTGTAAAACTGTTGCCCTCTCTGTTCTGAAGAAAAAGCATAATGCTGGGCCTTACCTACAGCAGAGTATAGGCTAAACATTCCTAGTTGTTGGGAGCTGCCCTGGAAGTAGCTGTAATTTCTGATTTCCACCTTAGGTCTGTTAATTTGTGTTTCTTACACAAGTTTCAGGGAGAATGCTTATCCTTTTGCAATGTATCACATGCTGTCACACTTGTGGGGAATGGCTCATCATTCTTCACACAGCCTTACTCATTACAGCGGTAGGTTCACAGGCAAAGGAGGGTTCTAAGCATTGTAAGATGGTAAAATTTGACCCATATTATCTCAACCAAAGCTTTTATGGGCAAAAGACACCATTCTGATTGTTTTACCTGACCTCCTGGCCAAGTCATCTGATTTTTCACAGCCTTCATATAACTTTTAACTTCTACTTGAATTAGAACATAAAATAGTATGAAACAATTATTGAGAAACGTGTTTTAAAGCACACATAGCATACAGCATAGTGCTGAACAGAGATTTCTGAGTTTGCAGGGAAGTCAGCAGACCTGTTAACCCTTAGTTTTGCCATGTCGTGGTGCTGCTGCTGTAGGGCTTTGAAGAATAGAAGCTGATGTAGACACTGTGCTGCAAACAGACAGACATCTCATCCTGGAGCTCTTTGGAGCATATGGTATCATGGTAGATTGATAAGTTTGAGCAACAGGTTCTGTATTGCCTTCTCCGGTATTCTCCATGTCATTTTCCTCTTTTTAAGTGAGTGAGATTATGGATTTCACTGATTTCTGACAACCAGCAGACCAAGATCTCTGAGACCTGAAAGATTCTGACATCTCAAAGCTGTGAAAAACTCAGTTCCACCTGATAAATTATATTAAGTTCTTCATAAACTATATTTATTCTCTGTCTCTGATTGTCAGGCATCAACATTGCTATGATTTTAAGCAGAAGAAAGAGTAAAGTTAGAACACATAAAAGTGATCCCTATAAATTTTTTTTTTTTTTTCACTTTGTGTGTTTGCCGGTAGTTCCATGTAAAGATATTAAAGCTGCTAGGGAAGTTGTATATATGGTTTGGATGCAGAAGCCTAAATAAGCTTTGTAAGTCTGTAAAATGTAAAAACATCTTTGTAGACAGTCACTTTCACACTTTTACGGTCTAGCAGTTGCACCTCCTGCCTCTAGCACTTGGGCAACAGCATCGGCACTCAGCCATTACTCTAGAGTGAGACACTATTCTTCCCCAGAGCATGCAAGAAAGTGGTTGCCATTCAAATTATTAGCAAGGCTGAAACTAGCTCAGAGTCATCTGTCATGTAGTTTTGCAGAGACAAACAGGAAGAGTGGTGAACCTGTATGTTACTCTTGTGCCCACCCTCTCTTCCTTTTGGCAGAACAGGAAACCATCTTCTGTTTTTCTTCTTTTTTCTTAAGGAATTAGAAAAAAAAAAAAAAAGATGAAAGTCATACCTCATGCTGCAGTTGAGCCTAAAAACCCCTAGTATAAGATTGTTGTTGTGAAAAGCTGCTGTGCTAATATGCAGCAGTCTAGATAATACTCTCAAGTCCTTACTTGCAATTTGGAAGTTTTACAGATAGGAATCCAGGTACAATGGGATTAAATGTTTTGCCAGATCCCACTGGGAATCCATAGCACAGTTAGGAATGAAGTTTCATGTATTTTGAGTCCTAGCATGTGCCTTTTTTTTTCAGCAAATAATGAGCTTGGAGGTTTTGAAATGGTGTTCTGCTGAAACTTAGTTTCAGAAATAAGTTAGCACAAAAATGTGTCCATTCTTCTTCTTGAAAGTTAGACTGGGACACAAGTGAAGACTTAGGAATCTAAGTAATTTTTTATCCAGTTTTTCTCTGGGATTCAGACATGAAACAGCTGTGGGAGCCTTCACCACATGTAAAAAGCCATGTCATAAGTGTTGTGACTCATCTAGAAGTGCTAAATTTATGAATCTGAAATTATTAATCAAAACTATTTTAGTGATCTCGTGGCAGACTGGAATAATTGGTGGGCATTTCCCTAAAGGAGTCATGGAAGTACTTTTCTCAGGTCAGAGTCTTCATTTTTGCACTTACCCAAAGATCCTCAATAGTTATTCAGTTGCTCTCATTCTCTTCCAGGCTCTCATTAGAGCCTCTCTTGGGGAAAAGGTGCCAATCTCATAATCTCTTGAGGTCTATTCCAGCCCTGGAGTGCAGAATCATTCTCAGTATCCTTACTTTGTGTAGGGATTCCTGAATTTGCTTTAGGTTGAACTTATTCCTTTCTTTCATCCTTGGTTATGTTGCAATGTATGCCTAAGAGCTGGGATCTTCTAGCAGTTCTTTGCCAGGGGGAACATACTGCTTGTTTTTTAAAGAGCCAGTCAAAAATTAGGCAGTTGTTTTGAAAGAGTACTCTGAAAATCTCTTTCTAATGCAGTCCTTTTTCATCAACAAATCTCCAAAAATCTTTTATGAAACTTTTCATGATCTCGTTTTACAGATCAGTGCTCTATCAAGTGGACTACATTGTCAGAGCACAGGAGTTGTAGGCCTGAGTCTTGTCTTTTCATGCCACTAAACTGAATGCTTCGATTTTCTTGTATTTTCATTGTACGTTGCTTGTGTAATTTTGCTAGGTATACTGGACAACGATTGTCCTGTGGCTTAATTTTTTTTTTTTTTTTTTTGTATTTTCAAATTTCCTGGGTTTTTGTGTGTAGTTTCTTTTTCTTGTGTTGATTTTTGTTATTGTTTTGTGTTTTGTTGTTGTTTGGTTTGGGGTTTTTTGGGGTTGATTTGGGTTTGTTGTTTTGTTTGTTTGGTTTTTTTCTTTTCTTTTCTTTTCTTTTCTTTTCTTTTCTTTTCTTTTCTTTTCTTTTCTTTTCTTTTCTTTTCTTTTCTTTTCTTTTCTTTTCTTTTCTTTTCTTTTCTTTTCTTTTCTTTTCTTTTCTTTTCTTTTTTCTTCCTGCTTTCTCTACTTGCCTGCCTACTTTGAGGTCTCTTCTTGTCCTTGCTTTCTTTCGAACTCATGAAGTGTAAATTCCATTGGAATTACTGAATTAAAGGTATCTGCTTAACAAGATTTCCTGAACATGAATAGAACTGAGTATCTGTTCATATATTTTTCAGAACTTAGACTTCTGTGATTTGTTTTAGAATGTTTTGAACTCTGAATCGATTATGTCTGTTTTCTTTGGTAATTTTTTATTTGTTACTTATTTGATTATTAATTGTTTTGGGTTTTTCTTTTTTGGGGGGGTGGGAGGGAAGATGAACACTGCATTTGGTTTTATATGTCACATAGTCAACCATATACTAGATAGGAAAGCAACTGAGAGCTAAAGCTTATGTTCTGTGCAGCCAGCCAGGCTTTCAAAAATAGTTCAGAATCACACATGAAAACCAGAATTCTGAAAGAGCTCACATTCTGAGCGCATGTTGATTGCTAAGCTCCTGTGAAAATTTGGCCACAAACACCACAATGAAACTTTTAGATGCTGAGGACTTTCAAAAATCTGATTCCCTGTGTGTAACTGCTGCTACAACCCAAATGTCAAGGAAGAGGAGGACAGTCCAAACTCTGAGGAAACACTGTATTTTCACCTTCCCTGGGAAAGTTACACGGAGGAGGAAACTTTGCAGCACAGCTACAGTGACTTCCAGGAAGGCTCAGACTCTAAGTTCTCTGGGCGCTTTTGAGAGGCTCCATGTTACTAATAAGTGAAAATCAGTAATGACCCAACTCATTCTTTCTTGTTATTAACAACTACTTTGAAAAAATCTCTTTCTTATTCAGAAGTACATTTTGAACCTAATAATTTCAAAAACCATACAGAAACTGGTTTTACTGCATCACATGGATTCCCAATATAATCTGCTGTTCTCTTTTTTCTTAAACATCTTTATAGGTATGTAGTTTTGTATTATTCTCTTCCATCCCTAGTCGCCAGTTTTTCTCCTTTCTTGACCTCTTCCCCAATCAGCTGCTGAAACAAGGTTGTGCTCTATGTGGTATTTTAGTTCTGCAGGTGTTTTAAGGGTCAATGGAAAAAAGCCTCCCACGCTGGTGATGGGGATTTCCTCTGTAGCGTTCAAGGGCAGGGCTCTGGTAAATGCTCAGTCTGACAGACACAAATAACTCTCCTCCTTGACATTGTTAGAACCCCCTTAAACGCTCCCTGAGTTTCAGTGTAGTAATAGTGTACACACTTGGTCCATTCCAGCGAACACAGCAACAGTTCAAATTGATCAGGTGTTATATCTGACTTGTGCTTTTCTCTTTTGTGTCGCTTTCATGTTATAGCACAGCAACTTCCTGATTTTCACTGCAGCACTTATTGGAACCTATCTCTTGATATCTGACAAAAGCTGTTAGGACAGAGATTATGTTTTCTTGTTCCACATTAAAAGCCTCTGCCTCCAGAATTAAGTAAAAATCTGACAGTAATTAACATTTTAAAATTTGCTGCTCATAATTCATCAGCTCTTGTAACACTCAGCAGAGGGCAGTGCTTACACAATACATATACATTCTGGAAAAGTGTTATTTACTTAGCAGCACTTTTAAAGTATGAACTAATTCATTGCCATAACACTGGTAAAGTAGATTATGGTATTAGTTTTTGAAAGACAAAGACTGAGGAGGCAGCAATCACATGTCGAAAGCTGCAGAGGTTGTCTGTGTCAGAGAGAGGACAAGATCTAGCCAAAATCCATTTCTGGAAGCAGTTGATTGAATGGGAACGTAATACACACAGTTTCTAGGAAGACAAAGACCTGAGACTTTCAGGTCCTGCAGTTCTTGCACAAAGCTATTCTCTGAAACTACCCTTTATTCTTGGTTTCTCAAGGGTATTGGGCAAAGTGCTACTATCGCATCAGTATATCTGTAGTGACTTCAGTCATATTTCTTCAGCATAGTCAGCTTCCAACTGACTGTGTGCATGTGTCCCTTATCATTTCAAGTTACCACAGAAACCTCACAGACCACAATTAGCTGGGGACAGGACCCTCTGCTGCCTTGCACCTTGCATAGTCACTTTCCTGGGCTGCCTAAGAGTTTTCCCACAATGTATCTTTTCTTCAGAAACTGACAGCCTGTCTACAGTGTAGACATTTTAGTGATTTTCCAGTTTGAGTCATTCAGGAGGCTGAGGGTAGGGGATGCTGAAATATCCTATTTCGATATTTTCCAAATGAGATTTTATTGCTAGCTTGAAATGCTTTCTTCTTCTTCTTCTTCTTTTTTTTTTTTTTTCTGAAAAATATTGCCGACTACTAAAAAGGGAGGTTGAAAAAGTTGAAAGCAGGGTAAAACTGCTTCAAATTGTAGAAACAAATATTCCATTATTCGAAATATTTTGTGAGAGTTACCATTTTGATGGTTTTATCCTTTCAGAAACCCCAAAACCATTTGTAAATACCCATTCCCTACTCTGCTTTGATGGCTGAGAGAGAAAGGTATGAAATGCATCACAGTATGGTCTGCTCAAAACTCCTGTTGGTCCCATTTTTTCACTCTGCGTGAAGCACCATGTTTTGACTTCATGAGTTCTCTCAGGCATATTCTTTCTCAACACAAGAGACTGTATGCATTGAATTTCCTGACATAGGATCACATTTGAAGCATTTTTACCACAGGTTATTCTACTTGGCATATAGAATCATGGAGAAAATAAGGGCCACAAATATGTGGCATGTCAGTCTTCCCGGAAGGGAATTTGAGGCAGAAGCCAGTTGCAAGTTTCCTGTGTTATAACTGAGACCTGAGAGGCCTGTTTCATAATTGCAGTAACCAGAACAGCTAGTTAATGACTTAATCTGGTGATTTAGCTCTATGAGATTTATACAAGAGTGTTTCTAAGAAAGGGTAAGATGTCAGGAACTCTTTGCTCAGAAGTGCAAGATAAGAATCTACCAGATTGCTTTGACTAGACAGAGTTTTTGCACAAAATCTTGGATACCTCAGTCACTCAAGCTGAAGTCATAGATCCAAGGTTTTCAATAATTATTTGGGGGAACCTTGATTTTGGTCCCATAAAAACAGCTGACATGGAATTAACATGGCAAACCTGGACATTCAGTGCCCTGGAGCATCACTTCCAGCTGTTGCTTCAGAACAGTATGGGTTTCCTGCAGTTCTTGTGCTATAGGAGGTTGTCTCAGATACCCTAATGTATCTCAAATAGCTCTTAATGCCAGTATGGGTGGCCAACTAAATTAAGCCCACGCTGTTTTTCCTGAATACTACCAGGAAAAGAAAATCTTCAAAGACATACCAAGATGGACATATGAAACAGGCACACCAAAGCAGAGGCACCCAGAATCACTACATTCCACTTGAAAAATCTTAGAGCTTGCACAGATTCAACTGTCAACACTGTATATTTCTTATTGTTGGGACCAAGAGCTGCTAGCATGATAACAAGGAAGTGTATGAACAAGAGAGATGTCATGGTTACGGAAAGAAAGCTCAATGACGACAACGTAACCACAGAGGAGTTTTGAATGTTGCCCAGTGGTAGCCTGGTGCTTAGTTGTTTTCTTTAGCAGCAACAAGCTGGTTTAGCAGTTCATCAGAGAAAGCACACAAGAGCTAGACAGCTTGATCCAAAACAAAAAAACAAAGGGGTATTTTTTTAACCTTAGTTTCTTCTGCTTTATCACACACATAACCGCAGCACATTTTTGCATCTTTGCAGGTTCCTAGGTCAGCAGCTGCTTTAGTGTAGTGTAAGATTTCTTACTTCGCTGGTACTTTTAGCTTCTCTCTGCCCATCTCTCTTCTCTTTCAGAACCATATCTTTCCCACATGTTATGAATACACCAGCTTCTATCATTCCTTTCTAACAAACAGTCTAGAACAAGTCTTCATCTTGGGTCGTCTCTCAGGCTTGATTATCGGATAACATTTGGCCATTTATTATGCTTTTCTCTTCTAGTTCTGCAAGCTTTAAAGATCAGAACATTTTATCAATCAGAAACCTCACAGTGCATAATGTATTTTAATATCTCCACAGTTGTATAGTTATTATGTGAGTTAACGCCTAATAGGCTTATAAAAGTTATGAAAGTTGCAAGTTAAAATGGGGCTTCTTGTTTTGATCTCCATCTCTTCCCTGTAACACTCATATAATTTCAAGGAAGTCAGTGGAATTTCTTTATTACACGTGAGAGATGTATCTTGGTATGTAGCACATCACCAGGGTAATAAATCTCTCTCCACAGTCTGACTGATTCCTTCAAAGTGTTGCCAGATTTTCAGTTTTGGCTGAATGCATGTGCTTATACTCACACCAACTCAATGTCCCTTGTGTCCCTCAGTGGGATCCCTGCATATGCAGATGAAATTTTCTATAGAGAGTTACTTCATCTGCACATAGTCTGACAATTGTCTACTTTGAAATGAAAAAAGAAATTTGTCTGCAAGCCATTTTTTCCAATTCTGAAAAGAAGTTCCACTGCTGCATCATATTTTCAGGCCTACTTGTTACCCCTGCATGGCTGTTATCAAGACAGAGAAGAGATTTTTTACTTGCTCAGCTGACTACTTGGTGATTCCCTACAGGTGACAACTTTCCCAAGTGCTACAAAACTGCTGTACTGATTCTATAGAGCCATCTTCTCTGGAGGGTTATGTGCTGGAGCATAGGCCAGGGAATAAAGCAGTGTATGGATGCATGGGTTTGTGCAAGGCTACTCCAAATTGAGACAAAGAACTAGACGGTCTTTCTGCTGACTATGGGTACAAAGACAACAACGTATACCACCAATGTTCCACCAATGGCAAGTATAGTTCACCCACAGCCATTTGTTACAATGGTGTTAGGTAGATACAGCGTTTTGTCATCACCTCTGCTATTCTGGTGAGGAATTTCAGAGCCAAGTTTCCTTGTGCCCAAGTCAATGAATTTTCTGATAAACCATGCCTTGTATGTTTGTTCACTTTTGCATCCTGTGTTGAAATTAGTTGTGGAGAAGTAGTTGTTCAGCTGCACTGAAACTCATAGCTCTATGCTTTATAATTAAAGGAACTGTTTATTTTTACCCAGAGTACAGGGGAACCAAAAAATACCTCAGAGATTATTTTAAAGGAGGCATTGTTAACATTCACATGGTTTAAAGACCCACAAAGGACAAATGCAGGCAAGATTTACTATCCCAAATATTTAGTGGATTCAGTAGATGAAACAGCTCATAATGAGCTCTTACCTTCATGTATGGGCAGTCTGTATATACGTATTATTTAGCAGTGTCCTATTTTGTGCTGTCAGTATAGAACAATACTGATGATACTGTCTGAATTGCTTTGTGCCACAAAAAAGATCTCATATTGGGGGGTTATATCATTTAATTTTTAATATTCATGGTTTATCTCTCTGAATTCCTATTGGTATGTTTTTCTTCTTTAATTTTGTACACCTCTGCTTCATCTTGCAGCAATTGCTATCAAAATTTTCTGTTGTGCTACCTCAGATAAATAGAATTCCTCCCTCCATCTGTTCAAGGAACTTTCTTTTTGAATTTCACATTAAAACTTAACATGAGAATTAACAAAAGGCTTTCTTTTTCTGAGATGTGGCACATACTGTCTCAGTTCACTTGTGTACTCGAGCTAGAATTTCAGTTGATGTGTCTGAGCAGTGTTAATAATATTACATGTAAAAACATTCTTAATAAATTATGGGGTAGATTTAGTGAACTTCAAAATAATTTTGGAAATCATTTGTCTTTTAGGCCATGAGCAATGACACTGTTAGCAACCTAAATATGGGCTACATCTGTATAACATTTTTAAAGAATGTTTCCTCACTTTTTGTGCTCTTTGTGAACCCCATTACTCCGTATTTTTTTTTAGATGAAATGTTGGCTGTAATCATGAATATAATACAGATATTCAACCTAAATCACTCAGGGAAAAAAAAAAGGAGAAGTCACTAAAAAACTCATTTTTGCCATGAATTACCAAAGATTTTGGGTCAGATCATCAGCTAGATCATCATAACATTATTTCACTGGTCTTATAGAAGCTATTCCAGTTCATACTTTCTAAGGACTGCTCATAAATTTTGAAGAGTTTCTACCCCATCCATCTTTGGTAAACCCTAGCTGTTTTAGAACTGATCTGTAAGTCATATTTCAAGCCTATAGTCATTTAATTTACTCTTTCTCCACCCCCTACCCTCCCTTGAACTTTTTTTAGCACTCCAAATATCCCTGGATACACTGGCAAGGTTCATTGGTCAGCAACCCACCCGGCAAATTCTCATCTTCCATCAACAACCTCATCAATAATTGCACGAATGCATGGGTAGGTATGAGGTTTATTTCTCAGCTTGTTCAGAAAGATTTCAGGGAAAATTTTAATTGCTTTTATTTAGTTAAAGAACAATTAAATGTTAAGCATGACATTCCGTTGGCTTAAAAAATACAGAACACTTGGGGTTGGATCCCACCACATTAGTGCCATGCTCATCTGCAACTCTTTAGAGTTTTGGAATTTTTCTGGAATATTATAAAGTATGTATTGAGAAAGTACCTTAACACTGAGGTTAATAATGATTTCTAAATGTGGATTGTGCCTACACTGAGAATTTTTTTCTTTGGCTATGGTCTCTAAGTCATGGCTTAAGTGACTATTTTTTCTTTTTATTGATTTATCTGTGTGTGTTTTGAAAGAAGCCCATAAATGTCAAAGTTAAAAATTCCCAGAATAAAACTGTGTGGTGTTGTGTTTCCAAAGTGGTGCTGTCAGATGTATGAAACGGGTGTTTGCTCTAGAAAAATAGTTGTTAAAAATGAGTAGGTTCACTCAGAAGGCAGTGAGAGGCAAAATCATGCCATGCCCCACACTGAAGCATCCCAGGACCATGTGACTATGAAATCATCATAACTCCACATCACTGTTGTGGCTACCTCATGAAGTGAGTTAATAACCTTTATTGTCTCTTGCTCTTCCATATAAGCTGAACTTGGAGCAGCCTGATGAAAGACTAACTTGCTTGTAAATGTCACAGATAAATACAAAGGCAACTGCCCCTTAGCAAAGATCATTGACAGACCTCACACAGATGCCTGATTTCCAGAGCAAAAGGTGCCACTGTGATCTAAGGAAGGAGAACATCTCTGTTACTTCCTTTTCTTTTCTACAGATGTTACTGTGGGTGTAGTTCATAGCGGATGAAGTTTCTCAGTTTTTAGTGGACAACAAGAACAGGGTTCTCGTTCTGTGCTGATGGAGTCTTTCTAGAATCAGAACAGAATCCCCTGACTTTTTGGAGGAAGGTTGTGTAGGTAATAGCAAGAATAATCATACCTGGTCATTGTAGATCAGGTTTTACCACCCTTTTTCTGAGCTGAGTGGTACGTTCACCTGAGGGTAGTACTACTGGTTACAAAATTGTAACAGGCCTATTTTACTTTCTTGGGGCCTACCTGTGGAGTAAGAGAGTGTTCCCTGACTTAAGATGGAGGATCATAACTCTCTATGAAAGTGCTCTGTAAAACTATTAGGGATGATGGGAAAATGCCCCCAACATTAGTTAATGATGCCTATAAAAGCGAGATACTTACCATTTGATTCCTTATCCTTGTATATAGATTATAAAAGTCCCACTGATTTCAGTGGTCATAGGTCAAGCTAGACTGTAGTGGAGAGGTGAAAAGTTATTCCTGGAATTTGTGGTCAGAGTGCCTCAATTCACTTCCACATGCTTTTCATGTGGGATGTGATCTCATTCTTACCGTTTCTAAAATGGTGACCCCTTTTTTTCTCTCTTTAATCATTCTCAAGCCATGACTGTAATAATTTGTAAGAAAGCAGCAAGTGATTGCATGTAGTGGATGTTTTTATAGCTGCTTTATTTGACATGCCTACAATATATGGTCAGTCTCCTGAAGACAGTTATGGGTATTGGAGGGAGTCTCTTGTCTACTGCTAACATGGTCTAATAAATGTTCCTGTCAAAAGTATCAGCACTATCAGATAGACCAGGCAGCATGCAACCCATTCGGTACTGTATCTTTATTGCATGGAGCTTCCAGAGCTGTGGGGCAATATCCTTTATACCTGTTTTAAGCATTTTGAACTAAACAGGATTGTGTAGGATATAGAACAGATGAAAAATTATTTCTTCATCTTCAGTTATGAATAGTATTTTTATAAGTCAAGCTTTATTGATGTATTTTTATTGTATTTTTATTTCCAGGTAACCCCAAGGTGAAGTCAGAACATTAGGTTTCAAAGTCCTTTAGTACAATTAAATTCTGGAAGCATTGTTTAGTTTTTGCATGGGAAGAGATACTTAATGTGTTTTTTGTGGTTTGTTTTGTGTTTAAATGAGCTGTCCCTTGCTACCCAGAAAACAGAAATTCATTTGCACCATGAGTTATTTGGAAATGTGTTTGCCTTGCTATAGTTAATATAAGATAGTACTGAATTTAGTTTGATTTTAGAGACAAGGGTTACCCTTTCAGTAAGTTGCTTTGGAGATTTCAAAAGGGATCTTTAGCTCAAAAGAAAATATTTTTTGTTTGGAGAGTAACTGATCATAAGACCCCGTGTTCAGTTCTGTGTCAGCCCTGCTTTTGGTAAGGTGTTTTGCAGCAGACAGACTACACCTGCTTAGGTTGTAGGTATGAAATTATTCCTAGTGCTCTTCCTGTAAAAGATTAGAAGAATATCAGAAGTCTAGCAGAAATTGTTCCCTTCCAGACAGTCCCCAGCATATTTTCTAATCCCCATCCCAGTATTCTGTACCACAAGGACGGGGCATCCCAAGCAGGCATGTCATGGTGCCAGCAAAGTGTTTTTCCTAGGCTTGAAAGCCAAACCGCAGGTTGGTTGTGAAGCAACAGTGTGTGTCCAAGAAAGGCTGAGAAGAGGCAAGACACAGAACATATCTTTCTTACAGTTGTTGCAGGGATCTGTCTTTCAGCACATTACATATACCCAGAAAGTAAGATTTAAAACTCTTAGGAAGATTTGCCACCATTCTTCTTAAGGGGGCTGATTTTAATAATATCAAATATTGCATATTATTACTATTCTCTGAGGCCAATGTGCATAACTCTCTATGAGAAATGAAGTGAGAGGGAAGAAGAGGGAATGTGTAGCAATATGAGAACACATTTTAAAAGTCTTTCTTTTTCTCTGTCTTTTTGTCACTACAGATACATAGCAAAACACGGAAGGTCGTCTCAATATAATCACCAGGGACCTTTTTCTCAAATAGTGACTCCAGTTAGTCCTCAAAATCCTTTCAACAAGAAAGAAAGAAAAACTATTACAGTTTAAAAAGTGTCAATCCTTTCTACCTGCATTACTGAGAGGAAGGAAATGTATGAAGATAGGTGGATACTTTAAATACGGAACAAAAATAAAATAACATAGAAGTGGGTGTCTATGGTAGTCCTTATTACATTATTCTCATATTTATGACTTACTAGTGTTGACAGTTAAAACCATATTAAAAACAAGAGGACTCATAAGTCAAAGATTTGAAACTTTCTCTCTGCACTGGATTGCCTTGTTTACTAAGGTAGAAAATGATGCTGTAGCTGTTCTATTAATTCACAGAAACATTTTGTGTATATACATGTATACAGGCAGACACACATATGTAAATGCATTATTAACTAGGAAATCATTACAAAGTATTATCCCTTCTCACCAGCTGTCCTGAGTGTGCCCTGCAAAGATGGTTAAGTGTCACAGAGTGAGATTTTAATCTTTATCTGGGCTGGCTCTGTGAGTAGTAAATAAAAGGAGACAGTTTTTGTTCTCTGGTCTAGAGGCTAATTAAGACTTTGTGGTTTGCATCCATGCTTAAATTCTCTTGGGCTTAAACTGAAAACAGTTAAACAGGGAAGATGGTGGGCCAGAACTTAAGCCTTTGTCTTGGCACTGTTTTATTTTTTGGTGGTGGTGTGGACACCATGAGGAAGTTGCAACCCTGAGAAAAAGAAGACCAAATACAAATTTGTAGTTCAGGAAGTTGTCTTGTGCTCCAGAGGCCAAAACAGTCCAAATAGTGGATTCCAGTTTGGACAGCCTGACAGCTTGCTCAGAAGTTTCTGTCCCAAAGTCTCTGGTATTATCCAAATCATCTATTTTTCCTGCTCCATTACCCCTCCTGCTTGCTTTTCTCCAGTAGGTTTTTGAGGTGCATTTGCGTGTAACATATTTGTAAGAAATAACTTTCACCTAGCCATTTAAGGGCTTTCTGTGAAGGATCATAAAATGCACCCATGGCAAAAGGCCTTTTTAAGAGCAGACCAAAGACTCATTGGAAATACTGAAAGGTAGGGAACATAAAGCACAGAGCCAGAAGATAGCAAATCCACAGAAAGAACTAACATCACTCAACAAAGGGCTTAGGTCCTCAGCAACAATAACTGGAACTGAGCATCCAAATCCCTGACAATGCTGAGCAAATCTCAGTCATAGAGGATAGACAAGTCCCTAGGGAATGTGAGACAACAGCTAAACAAGACAAGCACTGATGCTAAGGTATACTATTTCTCCTAAGAAGACTGTAGCAGATTGTTTATCCTAAAGTGGAGCAAAAAGTTTCCAGTTCTTGGAATGTTTGACCTAACACAGAAAGGATATCACTTTTAGCTTTCTGTATTTCCGTCATGCACAAATCACTGATACCTGATTTTTTAAAAGAGATGGTCTCATCTAGTCAGTTTATCTGGATGCATTCGGTTAGAACTTAGGGGTATATATGCAAAATTAAAGCATATGTACAAGTACAACCTGCCTTTGCCTTTTGTGTTTGTCCATTTGGGAGCTGTGCATGTACACAAGTCAGTGAATATTTTTAAATGAAAACAGAGCCTCTTTTGCAAATTGGGTTTATTATTTCCTGTTCAAATTTTATGTATCATATACAATTATTTACAAATTTGTTACTGGTTACAAAAGCTGTGGCAATACATATACTCGAGAAGGATTCCAACTGAATCTTTTGGAGCTCAGCTCTGCAGTGGAGAGTGATCTGACTTTGGGTAAGAATGTAGGATTTGTCTTTATGCAATGCAATACAGCATCACAGGCTATATCTTGCACAGAAACTTAGAGTCCATTCAAATTAGCAGATGAAAACTGATCACATGTTAAACCAGCAGTGGACTGAGAACATTGGTCGCCAAGACAGGTGCCATCGCTTGAGTAAGTTCAGATTGGTTACTTTACGTATAAAAGCATTTTACACACAGCATAATTAAAACACCATAATCCAAGGAGATGGGAGCTATATTTAAAATAGAGCAGGTTGTCATCTGAATAACTCAGCATAGTTTTATCTGACTTTACAGGTTGGTTAAGAGACAGAACCTCTACATCTAGAGAGTGAAAGTTGTGTGTGTTAGAAATCCTCTAGATAAATCAAAATTGTAAAAAATGCGTAAGGATGATTTACACTTCTCCAGACTGCTAGATCAAGCTGAGGAAATTTATAAAAAAAAATAATAAACAGTGGGGAGGAAAGGTATTTTTTAAAGTCAGTTTCTAGGTACTTTCAGTTTCTCTGAAAACTTGAACAAAGAGCAACAAACCCTTGAGCTTAAAGAGCAAATGGAAAGGAAATGCTTGTATCCAAACCATAAAGAAGTCCCTAATTAGAGCAACAAAAAGCATGTTTTCAACTGCTTTTCCCATTAAGAAGTTCTTATGATTTTGACAAATCTATGTTTTGATCTTAAAATTATAAGATAGTATTCCTTGAAACTTTGAGGAGGAAAATTTTTAATACATTGAAACAGAAGAACTTATAAACGTAGCAATTAAAAAATAAGTATGTGACGCATTCTATATAAGGCTTATTCCGGTTTCTGCTGGCTGAAATAGCTTTGCTCTTGATAGTAAAGACAGAAGGGAATTCTTGCCATCAGGTCAGTCCTATAAATAGCAGATTCATGTGATTCATGGTATGGTGAAGTGGTTATTGCTATTTTAAAATTTTGTGGCTCTTCTATGCTGTCCTAAAGAGAAATAAACCCTCCCTTGGAATATCCTTTCACTTCATACTGTGGCATATGATAGAAAGTATATGATCTAAAGTATGTGAAAGAAGGCTGCTGTTAAAGAATCTCAGTTTTGCCTCCAGTTAGAAACCATTGAACAAAAGCTTTAGTTCATGGGACAACTTCTGCTTTCCATCTGTTAAAAGCCTTTCTGAATCATAGATGATGTTAATCTATACATGGTGTTTATAATTCAGTCAAATTTCAAGTCACTAAAAATCATTTTTGGATCTGTTCCTTTGAGTTATGGCATCGACACCGAGATGAACAGGAACAGAGTTGGCTTCCGCTGTGTAGTAAAACCACTGAAAAACAATGCTGCCATGAGAGAAATGGTTTCCTGGGTAGAATGTAGTTGGTTTTCCCTTCTACATTCTTCTGAAGGCTTCAGAAAGAGTAATCTTCTAAAGCAGAGCATTTATATCATGCAAAAAGTCACTACATTTGCATCTTGTTTCACAGGATTTCTCAGCAGGCTTTGGAAGTTAAATAATTTGAAGTCATTTTATGTAAAGTAGTTGTTAGCACAGTGACTGTGCTTTTAATATGGTCACTTCAGTGTACACAGGTAAATAAACACATTTTAAACTATTATATTTCTTTCTAAATATCTCTAAACAGTATCTATATATTTTTTGTATGCATAGCTACTAAACCCCTTAAAATACATTTTAGCACTACGTTGATAGATTGATCATAAAGAAACATTTTTACATAGAAAAATAAGCTGCAATGGAACAATTATCATAACTCTAGGTAAAGTTCATATTTTTTAGACTAGATTCTTTTCCTTTTTGCTCCTTTCAGAAATATGCATTTTAAAAAATTGGTTTCCTTTGGTTTGTTTGTTATTTTATTCCTAATGCTTCTCATCTGCCATCTACTAAAGGTCATAGAAATATTAATGTACTTCCAAAGCAAGAGGACCAAAAAGCTTTGCTTTCAACATAGCTTGGAGTATGGGGATGCAAATTACAAAAGATCAGTGGCCTGTATCTTCTCACAAAATTATTTAGTAATGAATATACCAAGTGAAAGAGAAATGTCTGTTGGGTAAACAATACACATAAACAACTTCATGGTAGGAAAATAATATGATATAAAAGGCTGTGGTGATCCTACCCTGAAATCTTGAAAATGACTGGAGAAAATAAGGTACTTATAGAGGAGACAGAAACCAAAAGCATATAATAACTGGAAACTTTGTTTTGTTTCGCTGTAGATGGAAGCTTTTTTTTAAAGTACAATTAAAAATATAAAACCACCTTAACAAGTAGAGAATTTGTGTTGCTTTCAGAAGGTATTTGAGAGATAAAGTATTATTTACTTGATGAAGTTTGGCAGAGCAGAGGAGAAGGCAAAGTTTAAGTGGGGTATTCCCCTCTGCTGGTGGCTAGAATCTGCTTGCTTTGGTCTCAGCATCTCTCAGCCGCTGCTGTCTTTTCTGTCCCCCCAGCAATGCAGGACTCCAGAGACTTCGCTTACACTTTAGAACAGAACTCAGTCTTCCCCAGTGTGCGGAAACACAAAGCAGCCCTGCAAAGTTTGTATTGAGCCGTCCCAGAGGAAATTGCTCCCGAAATACTGACCTGCCTCATGCTGAGGCAGGACAGCTGCTTACCATCCAAGCCATGGCCCATTTGTACTTAGAAAATATAATCGTTGGCTTTGTTTTAAGAAATGATGACACCCCTTCCCTCACAAATACCATTGCATGACATTTAGTGACAGAAAGAAGTCAAGACCGTGCCTCATATCTTCTCTGAAAAACAGCAGTTGCTTATGGAACCCGACAAAGCCGTTACTGCTGCTGTGTGCTCATTATTAGTCTAGTAATGAGCATATGTAGTAAGTTTATGACAGATATCATATACATGTAGGCCCTAAAAGTCAAAGGCCTTTAAGCCCCCATGTTCCACAGACTGGTGGTTTCATTTTCCTGTGTGTGCGACTTTGGAGAATCAGTAACTCAGCAGCTGGGTAACATCAGGGCACCCTGAGCGGTGTTTCTTTCACCCTGTCCTACCGCTGCTGCCATTAAAATTATAATAATCAGGCTGCATCTTTAGATAAAAGGCATTGTATGGCTCCTTGTTGTCACTCTGCATGAAACAAATCTGCATGTGTAAATTGCATGTACTCTCATTTGTTTAGGATTTTGCCACGAATTTATTCAACATTCTCACAATTAAAACACAAAATGAAATTTCCAGGACTTCCTAATAAAGATCTAGACCACACAAGTAGCAGTATGAAAGAACTCAATGGAACTATTCATGTGAAATTACATTTGTGCAGCTTTTCTCATCTTTGCTTTGGCCCTTTGATTCAAGAAAATATCTCTATACAGGCAAAGCTGAGCACAAGCACATTGCTGACTCTCAGTTCTTGAACAGCATACACCTTGCTGAATCTTGTGGTGTAAATCTTCTTGTTTATATCAATGACCACCAAAAAACTTATAGATCAGTCACTCAACAACACTTAAACTAATTAATTGCTTCGTTGCTGATAGGAAGTCTGACAGTATGCAAAATATTTCAGTTATTCAGTAAAGCAAGGATATGTCTATTAAATTCAGACATTTCCTTTGACAAGAACCTTTGAGTATTCAGTGAGTCCACTACTTTTAGTTAGAAAAATAATTTTAAAAAATCTTAGACTTTCTCCTTAAAAACAGAACTAAGTTTCTTACAGGACCTCTATGCTTTTGGAAGAAAGAATGTCCAATGAATTCTGAACAGGGTAAAAGTAGAACTCTCAGCTGACAAAAGTACTTGCAGCTTACTCTCATGTTCTGTTCACGAGCGACTGCCGGTCAATTTAGGATGAAAAGCCCACCCAGGATCAGAAAAAAGTCCAGTCCAGTTGACCAGGCCCAGACCTAAGAGTTAGGGCTTTCCAGTTACCTATATCATGCCCTCAGTTCTCTTAACCTTCCTCTCTTCCACACACATACTCTTTTAGTATGGAATAAGGGTGCCGTGCTTTGTGAAGAAGAAAAACAAGCAGGAAAAGGGATAGACAAAACACAAGCACTATTACTATTATTCTGTATTTAAATTAAAATGGGGGCTAATTTCTTTTCCTGCAGGTTCCACATTACTCTTGGTGTTTCTCCATTTGTCTAATTCCAGCCCTAACCTAAAGAGCTGTTAGTGTGAAATCTCACAGAAATTCCTAGGCTCATTTTCATATTTTTTGCTGACAGCCTTGCGTGGGACAATTAAATAATTTGAGTAAGCAGTCACCCAATCAAAATATTTTCCAGTTAATTAGCAGATCAGACATCAGTGAAAAAAGCATATAATTGTATTAGCCACCATCAGTTTGACACAGTAAATATGCTAGTATGTATACATCTCAAATAATGACACAGTCAGCAGGCTGTAAATCAAACTGATTTACATTTAAAATAATTAGAGAATAAAGGAGAAATGACTGGAATGACTGAAGATTTTGTAGAAGGCAGGCCACATAACAAATGTAAATTATTAAAAAGAAAAGTCTTAATACAGCCTTGCTAAAGCTGCCTAAATGCAAGATAACTCCAACTCTTTACCTTATCAGTAGACTGGACAAGCTCCAAGTAAAAATAAAATAAAATTCAAAAGCATCCACTGACTTCAGTGTTATGTAAATTGGGCTGCAGCTTTCCAATGGCTAAAGGGTAGGTGCGTGGAGGACAATATACGCCAAAAGCAGAAGTCAGGTGGGATTTAATAACTCAAATCAAAAACTGAGATTAAGTCTCCTCCCCATAATACACATCAAGCTGCACAATTGCCAGTGCATCCTGTAGTTGACTCTTTTGTCTGAACATTCCCTGAACACTGAAGCTGTGTCTGCACTGGTGAATTAAAACACATCAAGGGCCACTTCATGGCATTTGGGTCAAGGAATTGCCAATATCCATACTGTTACCTCAACAAGACTCCAAGACAAAGAAACCACAGGTAAATAAGAATTGGTAACTCTTACCAATTTCTGAATTGATGTTTGAGATGGTTTTGGGTGGGTGGAGAAGAATGGTCTTCAGAATGAACCAAAATATCCCAGATGCCATGTTAAAAATACAATAGTGGATCTGGTGCACTTGTACAGCCAGGAACAATTTCGCCAGTGGTGTTTAATTTGCTCACACAAACAGAGTTGCAGAAATTTGCTCCAGATCTTGCACAGAATTACCTGCCACAGTGCATAAATAAGCAAGATCAAGTTCCAGAAAGCAACAATAAAGAACCAATGTCCCCCAGCAGCCTGTCCCCTGGGAATTAGGATATGTACTTGGGAAGAAGAGATATGGGTAGGAGTCACGACTGCAATGGGAATAAGATGGCCATCAGCCTCAGAAAAAAATCACAGAGTCATAAAAAAATACAGTTTGGAGTGGAGCTCTGGAGGTCACCTGTATAAACCCCCTGTTCAAAATGAGGCCAACAGTGAAAGCGAAGCATGTTGCTCAAGGCCTTACCCAGATGGATTACGAAAAATCTTTAAGAATGGAGACTCCACAGCCTCTCTAGGCAGTATGTTCCAGTGCTTCCCAACTCTCCTGTGAGCATCTTCTTCTCATATTGTCTATGTTATGGTTTGTCACCATTGCACCATGTAACTTGGCATCGCACCTCATAGAAACATCTGTGTATTCTATAATCTTTCTTTGGTTAGTTAAAGACTGCAATTACACCCTCCCATCTAACTCCTTTTCTTCAGCCTAAGGTAACCCAGTTCCCTAGTCCTTAGATTATGTGCCTTAGCCCCATAACCATCTCTGTGGCCCTGCTCTGGACACTCTCCTATTTTTTAGTAGAAACTCCCCTATATTCAGGCAGTTTATGGTTCATGTGGCCTTGTTGAATGCTTTAAACCATGAGATCACTGAGCGTCCATATCACATAACAGAGATGTGGGAAAAAAAGAGGAAAGAAGGGGAAGTAGCTTCCCCATGTTCTTTTTGATTTAAAAGTCTCCTTTTTTGATTAAAAAGTCTCTTTTTTTGATTAAAAAAGTCTCTCGTAGACTTTTCTTTTCTTTGGTTGGTATTGTAAATGCTGTGCCCCTCAGTAAACAATAGGGTTTTATACAAACACAGTGAACATGCTTGTACATGTGTGCATGTGCCTGTGTGCGTGTCTATATGTATGGATACACGTGTCTATCTCCCACAGGCTGGGTTAAAGTGGCTACACACTGAGTGCTGCAGGCAGCCCAGCTGCAGGTTTTCACCTGCTCCTGCAGGCCCTGTGTCTCCTTAGGCACTCTTTCCCACATTCCCTTTGTCTAAATTACGGATGTGGTTTCCCCTATGAGACAGGGACACCTCTGAATTTGACCCTGCACTACCTTTAAGGCACTTAGGCTCTTTTTCTGCTTTGTCCCCAAGTGACTGCTCATTATAAGAGAATTTACTTACATATTCATTTTTTCACTGCCCCGGGAGCGATATGTTACCTTGCAACCCTAAAACCTGTGCCTGAGAGGCAGTTCTGTAGCACGGATGCTGTTTTTCAGCCCAGGACAGGGTATCAATTGACTTGCAACAACTAACCTGCTTCCATACACGGATCGCTGGCAGTGTGCTATGAATTTCCTTTATACCAGCTACGCCTCACTCCAATTTACCTTTTGACTGGGCTAATGAAATGCAGCACTACAGTCCAGTCATATTAAGAAAACAAAAACCAGAAAATCAAACCCCAAAAAACCACTCTATTTCTGGAGTACTGAATAGCAGAGAAAAAGAATCTAATGTGACAGAGACAGGCTCCCATCATATTTGTAAAACTTTCCCAGGAAGGAATTCCTGTCAACTTCCTGAAGTTTCTCATCTATCCAGACATTTCAGTTAGAGCTGTGTTTTTGTGTATAATAAATTGCTTCTAGTTGGCTGAAAATCATTTTTTAGCTCTTATCTCTGTGATCGGTTACCTCTGCTGTTCTTTAATGGCCTTCACCTCATTATGCAACTAGTCATTAAAAGCTTAGTACCCAGTACAATGGTAGCTTATGTAAAGTGATCTATGAGAGCTTTATACAGGCTTACCAGCCACAGCCTTAATTTTACTCATTCGTCTTAATTTTTTGTAATCATTTTTTGTAAAGAGGGTATAATGTCAGGCATGCTTCCCTGCTACTGACAGATCCAATCTAGCAGATAATTACCATAAGGAAATTGATGCTTTAGTGTGCAGGGGAGAATTTAATTTACTCAGACATCCTACAGTACAATGCATTCCAAAAGATATGAGGATTTAAGTTCTTAAGAAATTAAATTTCACTATTTAACATGATTACTTATGTTGAACATCATTAACTAGCTTTTTTTTTAACTATTTGATATAATTACAAGAACAGTTATTTGGTCTAAAATCCAAAGTTGTCTTCAAATAAGGGTTAAGGATCCATGAAGTACAGAAAAGAATGTTGTATTCTTTCTCTTCCCCTCTCCAACACCAGCCTTCCAGCAACAGCATTAAAAAAAATCTACAGAGATTAACTGAGCCAGTGCATGAACTATAGAGCTTTTTCCAATGATGTTTTAATAGATCCTTTGTTATCAGCCCATTCCACCTCAACTCCATCGGTCAGAAAAGCCTCTTTAGACCTATTCACAAATACAAATTGCTTATAATGTTTCAAAAATGATAGAACCGTGAAGGAGTTGCTGAGATCCCAATTAAGGAAGGTAATTAACTTATATTTAATTGTAGGCATTTGATAACTTCAAGAGAAATCCATGGGATTTAGAATTAGATTAATTTAATTAATCTCTATAAAACTGTTTACTCTCCATGAGAAAGCATTCTTCCTAACTTACAACATATATACCTTGCAAGTAGAATATGCAGAGCACAACCAGAAAGGCCCAAACAGTTTGGTCTTTTGAAAAACCAAAATTTTTTAAACCTGAAAAACCTTCCTCTATGAAGTCCAGAAGCTTTGCTTTGATCACTGAACTTCCTTATTAATAATACTTCAACCAGAGAATTAGGGCAACAGAATTTTGTAAGCCTGCTCTTTGTTCATCTTGGTTTATTCAAAGTTCTGCTAAACAGTTTAAGGCAACTTTCCCTGATTTCCATTTGTCATGAGGTTGTACAGTCAGAGAACAAAAAATACAAAGCTGCCAAAAGCATGTGACACTCATCTGGAAGTCTCAGGATCTATCAGTAGAATTTGAATAGCATCAGCAGCTACCTCATCTTTGTAACTGTTGCACAAGTAGAGCTAATGTTGATTTAAAATATTCTCTTGGGACACATTTTTATTTTGGATGAAAGCATCCCCTCCAAGGATAGGAAGCCCCTATCACATGACAATAGAAATTTTGCTGGCCAGAGCCTTGACTGACACCCCATTAGGAGCATAGTCAGAATGGAG